>NC_067407.1:61463179-61765894 GCF_009764475.1 Pristis pectinata
ATAACAGAGTTGGATCTGTATTTTTCTTAAAATATAAATATCCAGATTTGGGAAGTTTTTCTAAAAATAATTATCACTACCTCTTTACCTATTTATCATAATAGTCTGGGATGGAATTCTTCAGATTCTGGAGACTTTTCACATTACTTTCTCCAGTATTGTCTTTGTTATCTATCAAATCGAGTTAAGTTCCATGCCTCGGCATATTTGGAACATTTCTTAAGTCAATGCCATTTGCCTTCTCCCTCTACGATCAAAATGGATACAGAATTCAGCTATTATCTAATACCCTCACATTCACCTGCCTTTAATGTATTCATAGTCCCCTGAGCCATTCTCCTTCTCATAACATATTTATGTAAACTTCTATTGCTAGCTTTGATTTCATTTACAAGGTTTTCTTTCCATGTTCCCCATTTGATCTTCCTATAATATTTTTTAGATCCAAATGTAACCTTATTTTTATAGCTCTTCCAGTCTGTTGAATCTCCACTTTTCCTTGAACTTGTGTAAGCCTGTCTCTTCTGTCTTGTTACTCCCACATTTTTATTTTGGCTTGAAGGCACAAGTGTTTGTAACTTTAGGAAGTAGAAAGAAGAATTGATGATTAGAGTAACGACAAAATCCAAGGCAATAACAAGTGTAAAATGGCTGGCTAGTGGATACATACCCAGACTGTGGTTGTGTCCATTGGTGTCAGTGAGCTGGACTTTAATCGATTTACGCTGTTGATCAAACAATGTTGTACCATCTGCGGATAAGTAAATCAGAATTGATCTGGCCACACCGGGATGATCAAAAAAGACCTAAGTTTTAAAAAGAAATATGGAGAGAATACCATTTGAAATACCAACAGTGTTTTTCAACCATTTAAGAAAATAACAAGGAAACCTGTGAAAGTGTAAAATTTAAACATATATACGTGATGGAAATCTACTGTATCTGAGGCAGAACAATAAATATTCTGAGATAGTCTTTAAACAGGACTCAATATGATTCTACACCAATAAATTTAAGTTCATAAAACATCAAGCATAGAAACAAAGTAAATAGAACCAGGAGAAAGCCATTTGTCCGTTTGAGTCTTTTCCACAATTCAATATTATTAGAGCTCATCCTCTATCTCAATACCATATTCCTTCCCTCTCTTCATACCCTTTGATGTCTTTTGTGTCTAAAAAGTTACATTCAGTGCTCTACAACTCTCTGTGGTAATGAATTCCACAGGCTCCTAATCTCAGTCTTAAATGTCTTATGCTGCATCCTAAGACTGCATACCCTCATTGAAGACACACCACCTTGTATCCAGTCTGTTTAGTTCTGTCAATTTTTAAAGTTTCAATTAAATCTCTTCTCATTCTTCTGAACTTTAGAGAACACAAAGCTACTTTACCCAATTTCTCCTCTTACCACCATCCAAGGAATCAGTCTAGTGAACCTTTGCTGCATTCCTTCTATGGCATGAACATCGTTTCCTGGAGATTAAAATTTCACATAGTATCCCAGGTTGGATCTCACCAAGGCCTTGAATAATTGGAACAGGACTTCTTTGCTCCTGTACTCAAGTCCTCTTGCTATGTAAAAAAAAACATTACCATTTGCCTTCTCAACTGCTACAGCACCAACATGTTTGGGTTCAGTGACTAACATATAAGGAAACCAAGTCTCTTTATACATAACACTTCCCAATCTATTAAAATAACATGGTTTCATTTTTCTGTTTCATTTACTGCCAAAGTGACTGACTTTACTTTATCCAGGTTATACTGCACTGGCCAAGTTTTTTGGTTGAAGCTCCCTGGACCCTTTCTCCCAAAAATTATATTGGTTGAGTACATTATTAATAGTAGGAAAGATTGCTTGTTCAGTGTATCGTCCAGTGTAGGATTGATTGCAGAATAGTTCATGCTGGTCAACACATGAACAGTGGAGTGTAAAGAACAGCTTGTATTGATTTAATATTGCTCAGAGAGGGACACATTGCAATGAGTACAAGGATACAATTGCAGGATACACTACATGGAGAACTCAGATTGGTTCAATATATTTTCCTATTATAACAGTGGAAACTTTGGCTGTTCAACATATTGTGTGGGCTTCACTGAATGGCAAAATCACATGGATCTAATATATTGTACGGTCCAGGATATGGAATGGGAAGAGCTGTATAGTGTAGGAAGATCAATGTTCCGCCCAGCACAAGGCATTCTATTGGGAGAACTAATTGTACTGTTCAATACACACTACACTACAGTGTACTCAACAGAAATAACTGGGGTGAGCTCAGAGATGCCTGAACTATAGCAACATGTTTAGAAATACAATGAAAATTATATTGAAGAGCTTTTGATTATATAAGAAATAGATAACAAACTGGTGATGTGGAATGCTGTTATAAGTGAATAACTAAAAGGAGGGTAGGGTTCCACATTTCCTCAAAAAAAATCACTGAGTACACGTAACACTCATCTATGAAGAGGCACCCATCATGAAGAATGCAAGACATTACCTTCAGCCAGATGTTGTTTTCATCATCCGAGCTGTGGTATGAATAAGGTTTGTTGAAGTCTTGGGTATTAGCAGTGTAGAAGGGAGCAGTACATGGAAACCAGGCATACTGGGACAGCCCGGCAGTCTCATCCAGAAGTTCTGTCTGACAAACCTGGAGAGTCAGAGAGTGTTCAACTATTACAAATGAGGTCAATACAACATAAGTGAGCAACTATCCAGGCAGGGAAATTCACATTGCATGATAGTGCAAAGTGGCCAAGTTTTGATTTTGATGTAAAGAAGAACCAAGTAGAAAACAAAATAAACTGTTGTCCATTTTTCTGCTCTGTCCCTCCCACACCCCATCCCGTGATAATTTCGCTGATCCAAGGCCAGTTTTAGAACCACTAGGTCCAGTTCCCAATCCCATATGTTTGCTTGTGTTTTCTAATTATAATCACTGAGGACTTCATAGTCGATAGCCACCAAGCCAAATGGTCGTTAGAAGTATGGCAATTGCTTTGCCTCATAAAAATACAAGCACAGATGGGGAATAAATGCCACAGCCATTTCTGAATCGGTTTTTTGCTCCTCCACCTCAGAAGTAAAACACCATCAGGAAACCTCTTCATCATGAATGAATAAGAAATGAACTGGTTCATCCTGACTGGAATAAAACATTAGAATAAAACATATACAAGTATGCACATCTTGCCCACTGATCAGTGAAATTCACTGGTATAACAAGTTCCTCTACTTTTCTGAAATTTCAGCAGGCTCCATCTCCATAATATACATAAAAGAGGCTCGGCTCCCTGAAGAAAAGCTTGCTTGAATGTTTTTGAGCACATACAGTGTATAAATAGAATAAAAAGAAGTGCAAATGATTTATAAGAACATGGTACACTGCTTGAGCGTTCTGAATTGCTGTTGCAATAATGTTTCCGCATCACAGACATTTGCTAAAGGGCAATAACAGACACATTACTTCAACTCATTTGATGAAATATAACATGGGTTTTATGTGGAGGAGCTAGGGTTATGAGTCTGAATAGATTAATAGGATACGATTGAGGAAGCTAATCTATCGTATATACACAAGTTTGGAAAACTCCAAAATTAGACCATTAAAGGAGAAACTTTAACTTGTGCTTTCTTTGTTCCAATAGGACACAGATTGTGCAAATGGGCTATTTCCAAATGGACTCTTCTTTATTCACTGGACCGAAGGGAAGTGAGGAAACTAGACAGAGACCGCAATTCCAACCCAAATTTTATTGACCCTGAAACTTGACTGTACCTCAAAAGAAGCATGCACATATTGAAGGATCCTGCTAAGACAGCGGGCATCCATAATGTTCTCTCAGAGGTTAATCACCCACAAGCCTTAGTCAAATACATTTTCATTTGGTCTTCTGAATCTCTCCCTTCAATATATCTTAGCCTCTTATTCTAAACTGCCAAGATAATAGTCACATTCATTTACTCGGGACCAAAGGCTTTATACTTAAATGGATGACAGAATGGAAGCAGCACACAAGAATGTGACCTTTATATATATTAAATCAGGAATATCAGATAAATGAAATCACTTAGCGGGAAATAAAAGCAGAAAATGCTGGAAATAGTCAGCAGGTCAGGTATTACAAATGGAGGGAAAAAATGAATTAATGTTTCAAGTTGAACAGAACACAAGGAAAGTGTAAACACAAGGGAGGTTCCGAACTTTTCACTGATGAAGTAGGATCTGAAATGGAAAAATGGATAGGATGCAAGACTAACCATATTCTATGGCTGGTGATATACTGCATAGCATCAAAGGGGAATGTTTAAAATAAATCCTCTATTGTCTTCAGTAAATGTTATTTATCATTTTAATGGGATATGTAATACTCCATTCCATAACCTACCAGCTCTGCGGTTGGATGAATCTGTTGATATGCTTATCATGCCCATTTGGGGAAATCAGTTGTTCAACTTCTTTTTGCCTACCTTTGTCACGTCGGGTTGTCCTGTGATCACTTGAACTGGACACTTTCTCTCATCCTGGTGGGAGGCCAAGGCTCTTGCTGGCCATTGGTCAGTGAAGCCTTTAGGTGTGGCAAAGCCACAGTCACGAATACTACTATTTTTCTCAAATTCCTCGCAGACCCCATCTCCATCATACATGTAGCAGAGGCTTGGTTCCCCTGAAAAAACATTATTTGAATGTTATCTGTAACATGTATCCAAGCCAAGTCTCAATCCACTTTACATTAAACAAAGAATAACACAAAGTAGAAGAAACAGGAGTCGGCATCCTGCCCCTCACACCAATAGAAAGTTCAGAGACCATCGTTCTCTGGAATAACTTATATCCAAGTTGCACCCAGAAAGCTCATACAAAAATCAACACAACTTTGATGATAGTAATTGAGAACAAGATGTTGGCACGGTGCAAGAAGAATCACTTTCACTTCTTCATATGGTTCCATGGGGTCTTTGGTGCTTCAGTTCAATATCGTAACCAAAAGTCAACAGTTCTGACTATACAGTGGCTCATTTGGGTCTCTCCTGAAATGCACCTGGATGATGTTATTTAGGCTTGCAGAAACATCATGGAGCCATCATGACACCACAATTCACTAAAGACCACCGTACACAGAACTGTGCATGAAATGTCACCATGTCACCAGACCCTAAAGATCACTCCACCATTGAGATTCCAATGCTCTCCATGAGATGGAAAAAAATTACAGGCAACACCAACCTCCCCATTAACTATAATTTAGCAAACTAGGACAAAAATCATGCCAGCTGTTCCAGAAAACAGAAGCCAACATCTGTGCCATAACACATACTCACTATCCAGATGAAAGGAACTGTCAGACACATCTAACATGTGGAGCAAATACCATTGAACCTACAACAGAAGTTCCTGCTTTAAAAGAGCTTATAAACAGGGGCCAGCTCTCAACAGAATATGGTCAGGTCCTAGATGTCATGGCCACCTGCTCCACAAATGGAAGATGCTCTATAAGCCATCGTGCAACTACAGCCATGAACCCCAAATCATGGAGCCTGCTGCAGGAGGCACCTCCCCTGTCCACTTGGCATCTCAAGAGGCTAATGACTGGATTGGCAGACTGGATATCCAAACGTGAAGCTTGCCATGTCATATGAAAGGCGCTGGCTTTTACTAATCATTCAAGCACAGTCCTGAAAGTGACATCTTTCTTGTCCAACTGGATGTGGAGCTGGAAAGCAGTTGGGCCTGAATTCCTCAACTGATGACATTCATCTCCATATCAACACTTTTCTCTGTAAAGCATGCCTCAGTTTCAACAAAACAGTTATTGAGATGGAAAGATTCAGCAAAGAAAAGCCATGAAATGGACCCTGAGAGCTGCAAACTGCAAGCATCCTCAGGCTATTGGCCAGCTTGCAGAAATCTTGGAACAGACATCAGCTCAAATATCACAAGATGTTAAAATTCTGAGTCTTGAAAAGCTATGGTAGTTTGGGCCAATGAATATCACGTGATGACTACTGGACCTTGTAGAATATACAGCACAGGTACAAGTCAACAAGTCTCCGCTGATCTCTATGCATATTCTCCCACACATCTTTGTCTAATTGTATCATCATATTCTTCTATTCTTATGCCTTCATGTTGATTGAATTGCACCTTAAATTCATCCGATGACATGCAAGGATTCAAAGGCCCACTGGGTACATCAGAAAGACCTGGGAAAAGGCAACATTGTCATCTAGGAGAAGAAGCCCTATTTCTTCGGTCAAATGAATATTTCCAAATGATGAAAAGAAAAACATGTCCACGTAGCTGTCCAGGGGTGGCTTCATGACAGGAGCAACTTGGCACATCAAAGCACTCCCAAAAGTACAGTTGTTCAAAGTTTGGGTTTCAGAAGTGCGTGAGTTCGAGCAATAGTAAATACAAGAATTGGGACATTATGTTACTTATTTTCCTGCAGGGCTCATTCTTAATTAACAGATCACAGCCTCCAGATGTGTGATTGGACTTTCTATAAAACGTACCTGTTGGCTTGGATAACTGGTCATCTGGCATGCTCACAAACTTAAGATTAGCTTATTTCACTGACCCATTCAATTTTGCCATATGGACTGAATGAAAGCAACAGTAGACACAGCTCGAGAATGTTTTGAATTAAGAGCAGTCATTTCTTTTCTTAATTGGAAAAATCCAACTTGTTTTTGAGAAGGCTTTACTATGAGAAAGAATGGTGCTTAAGGCCATCTATGAATGCAAAGCAGAAGAGAATGAAGCTAATTAATTCCATGCATTTACTCTAATTAACAGTTACCTAATATTTGACTAAATCACATTATAACAATACCACCAACACAGCATCACTTAACCTTAATTAGTCCCAGTCTTCATCAAAGAGAGATACTAAAAACAAATTGAAGAAACATAAGCAATTGGTGGGAAAAGTGTAAACACCCTAATAAATTCAGACTTAATTGACATATAACCCCTTATAACGCAAGACAGATGAGCATTAAAGGGGCCATTAACCAGCTACCCTCCACCAAGCTTTAACCCATAAATAAGCTCTGCAAGGCTTGAGGCTACTGTTTGAGAAGCGTTGCTTGGTTAGAACACGGGCCGTAGTTCGTCCAATGATCAAAACTGAAATCACATTTAATCCATTGAGAAACCAAAATAATTACAAATAGCATGTTATTTAAACAACATCTTCCAATTGTACAGCAACAGTAATATGGCAGAGGATCCAAAGGCATATCTCAGTATTGTTATCAAACAAAAACTGAGGCTGAGTCACATAAGAAGGTATAAGGGCAGATAACTAAAGGTGTGGTCAAAGAGGTTAGTTTTGAACAGCATCTTAAAAGTGAAAGGAAGGGTAGAGAGTCAGAGAGATTCAGGGAAGGAACTTTACACACTGGATCCAAGGCAAGCTGGCAAACTGGATCCAGAATTGGCTTAGTGATGGGAGGCAGAGGGTAGTGGGGGATGGATGCTTTTCTGATTAGAAGTCTGTGACCAGTGGTGTCGTGCAGGGATTTTTGCAGGAACTCTTGTGCTTGTGACGTATACTAATGACTTGGTTGTGCAGTTCTGGTTTCAACAAATTTGGAAGGATGTGGTTGCACTGGAGACAGTGCAGAGGAAATCCACAAAGATGTTGCCAGGATTGGAAATCTTCAGTTATGGGGAGAGATTGGATAGGCTGGACCTGTTTTCCTTGAAGTGAAGGAGGTTGAGATAATGGTATATAAAATTATAAGAGGCATAGATCTGGTAGATAGCCAAAATCTTTTTCCTATGGTAGGGGTATCAAAAATAAGAGGGCATAAGTTTAAGATGAGAAGATGGAGTTGTTAAGGTGAGAAGGTGAGAAAGTTAACCATTAAGGTGAGAAGAATGAGTTCTAAAGGGGATTCAAAGGGAAAGCTGTTTTTTTTACACAAAGTAGTTGATATCTGGAACTTGCTGCTAGAGGAGGTGGTGGAACCATAGAGGAGGTGGTGAAATCCGATATAATCACTATGTCTGAGAGACATTTCGACAGGCACTTAAATAGGCAAGGCATAGAAGGATGCAGACTGAATGAAGAAAATGGGATTAGAGTAGATGAGCAAAAAGGTAGGCATGGACATGGTTGGTTGAAGGCCCATTTCTCTGCTGTAGAACTTTATGACTCTAACAGGCTATGCTGGAATATGTTGCAGCTGGTACAGAGATGGCCACAAAACCCGCAAGTTGCTGGATTTGGAGGTAATCCCATATTCTCATTGCTCTTTATTTTTCTCTATTTCATATCCTCTTTTCCCTGTATTCCTACTCCCCTTTTAATCAACATGACCTGCTCCCAGCCTCTCCTTCGACATCTCTCTTTTCTCTCTAGCACTTCTTCACATAGTTGCATAGCTGAAAGTCTACTTGACCAAGAGAGAAATTCATACAGCTGCACTTTATTTCATGAAGTTATAGCTGAATACAAGGGAATGGAGGAATGCATTGTGTACAGTATAATCTGTGAACATGGGATAGGCTTAGAATAACTAGTACAGACACTTGGTCAAACAATGGTCAAAGGAATTTCATAAAAATGCATTAAGCATTAGTACACAATTGCTGCACAGTGTAACATCTAAGGCAATATGCCCTGACGGTACAAATTTATTTGGGTAACCTCTGGCCTTGTCATTAAAGTTCATATTCCACAAATGAAATAATAGTCATACAACATAGGCCCTTATTCCCACCATGTCAATGCTGATGATTAAGCACCGATCTATACTAATCCCATTTAATATAAAGGAGTTAAGAATTACATTATGTTGATGCACCCTGTGTTTGCTCTTTACATGAGTGTGTGATTCCACTATTGCAACAAAATGACCCAAAGTTTTCAAGAACTGACATGTTTTATTCAGGCACATTGTCCATGAAACCTTCTTCATCAAGGTCAAAGGAACCATCTATAAGAACAAAGTTTGGATGATGAATTGTGAGGTAGTGCCAATCAGGAAGGCATAAATGGACTGGATCTCTATTCTGTTGGCAAAGGAAGGCTAAGGGGTGGCTTTAAAATTACGAAGAGCTTTGATGAAGTAAGACAGTGTGATTCCTCCATGGAGAGAGGAGCTGAAATAGAGATCACCTGTGTAAGATATTCACCAAGAAATCAAACAGGCAATTCACGAGCATCCACTTCAGGATGTACTGAGAATGTGGGACTCACTACCACAGGAAATGGTTGAGGCGAATAATACTGATGCATACAAGAGGAAGCAGGTAATGAGGAAAGGAGAGAATATATGGCTACACTAATAGATCAAGAAAGGTGGGAGGACACTGGAAGAAACATTGACATGGACAAATAAAAAGCCTATTTTGGCATATTAGTTTTGTAATTCTTTGTAAGTCATGATTGAAAGCAAAGTGGGAACTCACTCAAGGTATAATACACTCCAGGAGTATACTTCTGATGAAAGTTGTTGAAACAGTCAAAGTGGCCTCAGCAGATTCACAAGATTGAGCACAGTGCATTGAGGGGAGGCAGATTAGCTTTCTGAAAGTTTTATGAGTAGAGAAAGGGCGATCTGGGCTACAGAGGATCTTGTAGAAAAGGGATTTCAAAACGTTCAATGATTAAGACAGGAAAAAAATGTTAAGGATCAATGTTACAGTACACATAGTCAAGTAACATGACAAGTAAACAAAACAATTTACAACCAAATTAGTGAGTTTGATACACTACTGAAAATGGATGGATATGATTCACCAACAATACCAGAGATCAGGCTTCAGATTACATAAAACCAAGTAATAAATATTTCTCTTTACAACTTCGAGGAGCGACAGGAGAAAGGAATTGGATGACAGCAAATAATTCTACAGTATGAGTACATATAGATGTCCCAAGCATTTGCATTAAGAAAGAATACACATGAATACAATGGAGAGGATGAGAAAATAATAAGTCTCCAGGTGTATTCCAGGATTAAAGAAAATGAGGAATATATAGCAATGTTGGTGATTCACAGACAGTTCTGAGAAGTAAAGTAGTAATTCTAACAAATAGTCTGGAGGAAAAATAACATGCATCGCCTTTAAGAATAGCTTCTGGACTGTTCCCTAGGCAAATATATTTCTAGATGAACGAAGTTTTAGTTCTGTAAAAATAGTAGCTGATTCAAAAGGTAGAATATTGCTGAGAACATAGTGACCAGAACAGAGATTAAATGCAAGAATGATAAAGGTCAGAGGAGTCAAAGCTAAAGGAAATTCACTGGAATAAGTAAAATTCAGTGGGAAAAAGAAAAGGATCTAGCCGCAATAAATTGGCAAAAACTTCAAAATTTTACCAACCTTTCTGCAGTTGGAATTTTTTTCAGCATAAGAAGATTTGTAAGCAATTTAATCGAGAATATTAAGGGTTCTTCTGAGCATATAATAAGTAAAATAATTGTTAAAGATAACATAGTACCTTGCATTGGACTTTACAGAGTTAGGGTAGAAGTGAAAACATTAGCCAGAATCAATAACTCTTGACTAAGTTAGAGAGCCTTCATTAAAAAATAGGTGTAAGCAAGGACCGTAAGCTTGGATTTGTTAAAGACAAGTTATATCTTACAAAATTAAAGTGACTGGATGGATAAAGGATATGCATCCAATGTGAGAAAAATAGCTTTTCAGGTCCACCCACGAAGTATTCCACAAAAACTTAAGAAATTCAGACAAGATTTCCTGCAACAGCAGAGAAATAAGGCTGGCTGATGGATGGCTAAATGGGCTGGAGGTGGATTGTAGGTGAAGTGCTGCTTGGAAAATATTGCTTCCATTTATCCTCTGTACAAAATAGCTGTTCTAGACTAAGTACAAAATCTTGTGTGCTGATGGCACAAAGGTAGGTTTGGCAAAGAGAGAGCAGGACAGTGACAAACTTGAGGTTAAAAAAAACACTAAAGTTAACACAATAAGCAGGCTGCCAGAAGGTACAATTTAACTCGGATTGTCAGAGAGAACACAAAAAACTTAAGTGCACATTTAATGTAAAGACTTTTGCTCCAATTGAATGGTAGACCTCACTGATCCAAGGGTCAAACCAGACAGCAACTTTTGGGGTTCACAATACCAGTTAAACTCTCCACCCACTTCCTCAATGCTGCCTTTGCAGAAATACCCCTACATCAACACCTCTCCCCCACCCCCAAGGATTATCCTGAACCCCCTCCTAATTTCCATCTGCATCTTGCCCCTCAGTGACATCAGCCATTGACACAGCGTCGAGACGAGCTTCTGATCACGTCATCACTAAGACCACCTGCTTCTACCTCTGTAACATTGCTGGATTCTGTCACTCTCTTAGTTCACTTGCTGGTGAAATATACAATCATCTCTTTATTACTTCTAGCCTATTCCTAGATGACATCCCTTGCTATATCCTTTTTAACATACACTATACTCATTTACCCATCACTACTGAGCTCACTGACCTACACCAGGTCCCTGTCAAGCAATGAGAAGCACAGTTTTACAGGACCTTAAGTTTATGAAGGATGGAAGATGGCTAAGAGTGTGGAGAAGTAGTTAAATCTGGAGGCAGCTAAGATGCCGATGAGGATTTAACTCTCAGGTAAGCAGAGGCAGGGGCAGAGTTTGGTTGTGCTACAGAAGTAAAACCAGCAGGTCTTCCTGATAATGTGGACTCATGGTCCGAAACCCATAGTGGGAAGACCAAGACTGCAAACAATGAGACTCAGCATGAGATACCTACAGATGTCTATGTATTGTATTTAGCCAGACTAACAAACCAGCCTGTATATTATATTTTACTCCATTAGCCATGTATATGGATGTGTTAGTGCATAATTAACTGCAAACTCACCCACACAGTTGAACTTCTCCTCTTTCTGACACTTTCTTGAGCAGCCATCACCATCTAACAAATTACCATCGTCACATTCTTCACCAAGATCCCTGGGAAATAGAACAAAGGATATCAGAACTTTTCAAACTCTACATGATAGATTTCTATCCTGCAGACATGAAACGGTCAGGAAGGCTGAACAGGAGCTTTGCAAAACTTAACGGAGACTTGCTCCAGTTACACAGCTGTCCCTATGAATATAAAGAAAGAGGATGAACAATAGGCTTTAAAGTCCCTCAAGCCATCCCTGCCATTCAAGAAGATTATACTGATCTTCAACATCAAAGCCCTTTAGCCATTTCTGACAGTCATCCATCCATGATATTGGCTTGGAATTTCTCTCCACTAATGCACACAAACAGCTGTAACACATTGATCACCTGTACCCCTTTGCAGACTCCTCAAGTCCTCTTCACATCTCACATTCTCACCTAACTTTGGCAGAAATAACCCAAAAGTAAGTTTGGATACTTAACTTTGTCACTTCGTCCAGGTCATTGATCCTTTGACACTCACTACTAACAGCCTGACAACCTTAAAATGACTTGTTTACCCCTTCAGTCTTTTTCAAACCTCTGTTAACCAATTCTCTGATAGATTATCCACAACTTTATTCATCCTCACCTTTTCTTGCAAGCTTAAATGTCTTTTCAAAATTCAAATATACAACATCCACCAGCTCTTTTGTTAAACACAGAATTTTAAATATAATTGCCCAAGGTGGGTTTGAACTCCTGCTTTCCAGAACATTAAGTGCAGGTTTGCTGATTGACAGGAACTTTGCCAAAACACTACCAAACCAGGTAATGTAAATGGCAGAGCATCAACTTATTTATCAGCTCAAGAGCTTGTATAATTCTTCAATACCAACTGCTCCATCATGCTGGCAATAAACTTTCATGTTATAGTTCATTAATGAAATGAGCCATTGACAATAAATGATAATTTAGTTGGGAGCTTACATCAACTGTACATGAGTTACCATAGTCCACTGATATACAACAGGCAGATAGATTTAGTTGCACACCAAGATGCAAACAACTGCAGATGCTGGAATTCTGAAAATTAAAAGAGAACACAGAACAGCACAGGAACTGGCCCTTCGGCCCGTGATGCCCATTTAAACTAATGCCATCTGCCTGCACATGGTCTACATCTCTCCATCCTCCACCTGTTCATGTGCCCATCTAAATGCCTCTTAAATATTGCTATTCTATCTTCTGCCACCACCTCTCCCAGCAGCTCATTCCAGGCACTTGCCACTCTGACTCAAAGGTCTTGCCTGGGAAATCTCCTTTAAACAGTTCCCCTCTCAAGTTAAACCCGTGCACTCTAGCATTTGACATTTCCACTCTAGGAAAAGGATTGACTATTTACCCTATCCATGCTTCTCATAATTTTATATACTTCTATCAGGCCATCCCTCAGCCTTCAACACACCACAGAAAAAAATCCAAGTTTGTCCAATGTCTCTTTATTGCTATTACTCTCTAATCCAGACAATGAAGACACAAGAGACTGCAGATTCTGGAATCTGGAGCAACACATGAAAAGCTAGATGAACTCAGCAGGTCAGGCAGCATCAATGGAGAGAAATGGACAGTCAATGTTTCAGGTTGAGACTCTTCTTCCGGACTGGGGACAAAACAGATAATATTCTGGTGAACCTCTTCTGTACCCTCTCCAAAGCCTTCACATCCTTCCTGTAATGTGGTGACCAGATGGAAATACTGGAAATACTCAGCAGGTCATTGACCTGAAATATTAACTCTGTTTCTCTCTCCACAGATGCTGGCTGACCTGCTGATTGTTTATTTTAGTTGTGTATTGCTGGAATGCTCAGAATCAATCACAGAGAAAAAGAGACCTAAGGTATCACTTATATATGTGGATATTGTTGTTCTTATTTCTTTCATTTTTTTTTATTTGGTTGTTGTCCACTACAGACTTTCTACAATGTGTTCCACTGATTGATATCCATTGATATTTGAGGGAAATAATTCTCTCTCAGTCAACGTCACAGAGATGAATTTTGCAGGGTTTAGTAAATTCCTGCCCGTGGAAAGAAAATTTAAAATAAAATGCAGATGCTGGAAATCTAAAATAAAACACAAAGTACTGGAAACACTCAACAGAACAGGCAGCATCTGTGGAAAGAGAAACAGAGCTCACATTTCAGATTGAAGACCCTTCATCAGAACCCTACTTACGGAAATGGCTACATGCAAAAAGGCTGTAATGCGTCCATCATTTTAAAAGGGGCAATACTTCAAGAACTTTTCATTGGCTGTAAGGCATCCTGGTATGACCTGAGACTGTGAAAGACACTATAAAAGTATAAGTCTTGATAGTTGTGTCAGCACATGTACCAGCTAGTGTGCATCTGAGGCTCATAAATCAGGAGTTTTATTTTCAACCATAGTTGGGAAGGAGAAGCATCAGCCAGATTTGCTCCTGTTCATTAATTTACTGGAAAATGAGAGAGTCAGCTAATGACACATCCCTTGGTAAAGCAACTTCCTGACTCCAAAGGTTTAGACCCACACATGAAGAGAAGTTGGGATAGATGCTGGAGAGAACTGGTTGCTTGTAGAAACTGCATTCCAGAATATTGGCAATATCAGGAAAAGACAAGACAAAACTCTGAGACAATGTTTAAAAACTGATGTTTACCAAGTCTCCTTGGCTTGGTGTAGGACTCTCAACCTGCTCAGCAGATCATGGGTTCAAGTCCCCTTCTAGATGCAGCTGACTGATCGAGAGCTGCAAAGTTGATGGGACTCATTTCAACTAATGACTAATCTCTCAAGTGGATGTTAAGAAATCTCATGATGTTCTTCAAGAGCTGAAGAATTCTCTTCACATCCCAAATTACAGTTATTCCTCAACTAATGTTTCCAGAAGTTAACCAGCTAATTTTCTCCTTTGACTTATCGACTATGGAAACCTGATGTGTGCACATTGGCCTGGTGTACATACCACATTAAAACAGCCACTGTGCCTCAGAAAACTCAATACTGTCTAGGAATAAAAGCTGAGGTTACAAACCACTTCACATCTATAATGAACAATGCAGCTACTTACATTGCCGTGAAAAGCCTACTTCATTGGACTTTAACAGATCTTTTGAACCTTCAGAAATGTATTGATCTTGTGAACCACATTTATGGAATGGCCCACTGTTAATATAAGCTCCACACTTGAACAACATGCAAGAATTCCAGAATTATCAAGGAGAAAATCAGTGCTGATTCACCCAAGTTGGATCTCAATCCAAATCCAAGATGGGGTTCATCACCTGATAAAGGACGACCTATAGTGCAGTGAACTTCTTCTGTGAGCAGAGATGGAAGCGGACTTGATATTGCCATTGGAAAAAAAATCTCTCCTTTCCCATTTCTAGACTTCAAATGAATTAGTTTGGACCACTAGAGCCTATTTCCCTTAGAACCCTACAGAAAAAACACTTCAAAACCAACATTTAAAACAAAAAATGAATGCAGGAAGAGATTATAAGAACACTAATTCTTGATGAACATTTGTTTTCTTACTTTTCCACTTTCTGATCTCCACAGAAGGGACTACCATGGATGTATATCAGAGATGGGGTCAGTTCACTGGATGAAGATCCTGCTGCCACCTTTACTTGGTAGCTGTAAACTCTGCCTGGAACAACCTCCCTGAAAGTAGATTATTGACAAATGTTAGCAACACTACTGAAACTCATTCCAGAGTCCTTGGGGGAGAAAAATGCATTATAGAGCAGTAAAGAGTTTCATAGAGGAAGTGAACCACAAACACAAAACCAGAATAAAATTACTAAAACTGTATTTGACCATCTGAAAAGCCCATGAGGCTGGTAAAACTTCCATAAGGGAATCACAGGACTGAGCAGCACCATGAAAGCTCTGGATCCAGGGTTAAATGAACACAGGGTACCAAGGACCTTGTGTGATTGGAGGAAGGCTGTGCAAACCAAATATAGGAGTGAAGAAAGGCATCTCCTTCAGTCATTCCTATCAGAAACAATGCTCAAAATCCAATTATCAATAGTGAAGACTAAGGTGGGAGGTGCAAACAAGGTTGAAAGATCCTGCTGATGAAGGTGACATGCCTCTGTGCACTGACATACTCTTCCATCATCTAAGCCTGAAGCTAGTCATCTGAAATCCAGCAATTCACATGGCATCTAGGAGCCAGGATAATGGTCATGGTTTAGCTTGTATATGTTTGATTGAAACCTTATGTCAGGCTGTTTTCTCACTGCCTTTGAAATAACTTTTGGATCGAGTCCAGATATTGGTTGCCCATGCATCTCTCCATTCCCATTAATGACCTATATTTCAAACTTCCTGATTTTTACCCAAGATATAAAACATATGTGGGATGAAAAGTGATTTCATTACAGATTGTAACTTATTATCACCCACCAGATCAAACAGGAGAGTCCTCTATGACACCACGGGCACCACTACGCACAGCATCAGCACAAGTATTTAGTGCAAGCATTTAGGAGGACACGTTTCCTAAAACCACTGCTGTCTCCCGGTTCTCACACACAAATTTCTTGATAGGCAACGCAAGAGACAGCCGTGATGACTAAAGAAAGAATAAAAGCACAGCAATACAATTCTCTTTCCATGTTCAGTCCTTCATACTGAACTAAAATTAAACATCTAACCAAACAACCTTGTATTTTAAAACTGTCACAAAGTTCATTTTCAAAATAAGTTCTACCTGCAGAGGCACATGAAGATTTCTTATTTTATTTTTCTCTTAAACCAAATCACTCTTAAAATATATTCTTTATTTGGAAAACAAAGAGGTCCTCTCTTATTTTATATCTTGAAATGGGCAGCACCATAGTAAAGCTGGAAGACCCACTGCCTCACAGCAAAAGAGATCTGGGTTCAATCCTGACCTCCGGTGATGTCTTTGTGGAGTTTGTGCATTATCCCTGCAACCACATCAGTCTCCCCCAGAATGCTCCAGTTTCATCCCACATTCCAAAGATGTGTGGGTTGGTAGGTTAATTGGCCACTGTAAATTGTCCCTTGAACGCAGGTGAGTAGTAGAATCTGGGGTGAGTTAATGAGAATGTGGGGAGAATAAAAATTAGGATTAATGAAGGATTAGTGTAAATGAGCAGTTGATGGCCAGTGCAGACTCAATAGGCTGAAGGGCTTGTTTGACATGCTATGACTCTAAAATTTTGAGTTTTATGGAGTTTAGCACAGGGCATGGCTTAGTTCATTAGTACATAAAGGGATTTTGTAAAAAAGTGACCTACACAGTGCTTAGTTTGTGAGGAAATGTATACGTTAATGCACATGGTGGACTCTATGCTATATACATAGTGAAATGTATAGCAAGCAGTGAACTTTATCATGCAAACTGAGCATGGCAGATATTTGAGTTCCTAGGAGAGCTTAACTCCCAAACCGCTTATGTCTGAAGCTGGTTACCTCTTCAAAAATTCAACAGAAGAACATGATAAGTGTAACAGCTTAGATTTCAAAGGTGAAGATAAGCGGGAGAACAAACAAGGCATTACTATAGATGCAATTTACCTACATTTTCACAAAGCCTTCAATGAAGTATTCTGTAAAAGACTAAGAAAGTCAGAGAATGGTGAGTCAGGGAAAGTGCAGAAAGAAAGGATTTCCCACTGGCTTCGGGACAGAAAGCAGGGAGTGGGAGTGAAGGGTAGCTCTTCACAGTGGCAGACAGTGGGTAGTGGGGTTCCACAAGGAGCAGTTTTGGGACCACCTTTTTCACAATTTACATCAGCAGTTCATACTTTGGATTCAAAAACACAATGTCTAAACTTTGGAATGTGGGGTGGGATCAGAGGAACTGCAGTATTTGAGTAGAGCCACAACAAGGTACACAGAATATTAAAGTTGAGGAGGAGTGAATAATTGGCAGAAGAGTTCAACATTATATGTGGAAGGTTGTACATTTTGTGGGAAGAAACTGGAGAGGTCAGTTATCACTTGGAAGGAACAAAGAACTTCAAGAGTGCAAATAAATCAATCACTATAAGTTGTGCCATAGGTCAGCAAAGGCAGAAGAGAAAGCAAACCAAATGCTGGGATTTATGTTCAACACCAAATAGCAGGGATGGTGGATCTGTTTCCAAACCTTGGATAGGACCATCTTTGGAGGACTGCACGTAGCTCTGGTCACCAGATCATAGAAAAGATAATAGTGGCTTTGGAAGGAGCACTGAGAAGATTTATGATGGAACCAGAAATAGGAGGGCATACATATTAGGAAAGGATGAAGAAACCAAGCTCTTTTCTACAGAGAGAAGATGGCTCAGGTGTGAAATAATATGGTTGTTTAAAATGATGAAAGGTTTTGATAATATGGATACAAAGAGAATGTTTCCAGTTGCGGGAAGGGGCATAGCTAGATGCTATCAACATAACAGTCACCAAGAAGCCCAGGGAAGGATTTACCAAAGAGTGGTGAGCATGTGGAACTTCCTACCACAGGGAATTGAAGTGGATAGTATAGATGCATTTCAGGAAATGCTGGAGGGAAAAAGGAACAGAGGCTGCATTGATAGACATTGAATTAGATGACATAGTATGGGAAGAGACTTGAATGGAGCACAAACATCAGTATGGACATTGAGCCAAATGGGCTGTTTCTGTGGTGTTTGTCCAACTTAACCCCAAGATATTTTTGTTTGCGAAGGCAGTTCTGAACCTTTTATTTCCAATTCTCATTCTTCTATGTGCCATTTCACCCCATCTCATTCCAACTGTCCTCCCAAGTGGGTGCAAAAGATTACTTTGCACAACTCTGCAAAGGAGTAGTGGATCTAGCCCTGGTGTCAAACAATATTTATCTCTCAAACACAATCACTGAATGGCAGATTATCTGGCTGTTTGCACAAATGGATTACTTTGCTTCCTACATCTCTTGCTCATGTTTCATGCAGCTATGACATCTTGAACAGTAGATGGGTTTTACACCAAAGCATGTTCCTACATTAAGTTACAAGCTCTCACTGCAGTAACTCACCAGTCAGTGAATGTTCTTTCCTTTTGAGTGACAGTCAACACTCGACCCCTTCTGAAATGGAGGATCCCTCACAAGCTTATACTTTAGGGATTTGCACACAGTGCACAAGGGGTCCTGAGACCTGGAAGTCAGGAGCACAGCATCCAGCTCCATCTTCTCATCAAAGGTGTAGACCTTAATGCCAGCCACTTTCTTTTTGATGTTGACTTTGACAGTGAGCGGGATATTGCAGAAAGTGTGGTAAGCATTCCCAAGCTGGATTCCTCTTTGTCAGCAGTCACGGAGCTTTATGGCAGAGATGCCTCCTTCCAAACCGCAGACAGGTAGGTCACCCAGATTGAGAGAGAATCGGCGATGACAGGGTGGGCAAAATGCACCTCCAGCATGCAGCCATCTGGCTGGGGACAAGGCACCGTCATGTTCATGTGGTAAAGGTGAAGCTCAGGGCTCCAAGCCTGCAGGCTGGGTTCACAGGGCTCATCCACATCAGGAGATCCTGCAGCGAACAAACACTGCTCTCAATAAACTGTCCTCATGGTCAAAATCTGCATTTACACCACACCTTTCACTTCCACCAGAGGTCCCAGAACCACATGATACAACTCAGTAACTTCTAAGTTGCAGCTGCTGTTGCTGAGTATGGAAAAAAAGCAGACTATTTGCCTACAAGGTGTTTCCACATAGAGCGACTACATAATTGTTCAGATCATCCATATTCAGTCACATTGATTGATGACAAATATTGATTGGGATTTTGGGAGAACTCTCCTGTCGCATCTCAAATAGTGCAAAGGACATTAACTTCAATGGGTGGAGTGGGGAGGGAAAAGGAGCAGTCGAGGTTTTGGATTGGTTTAAACTTGCATTGAAAATATGGACATCTGACAGTGCAGCACTCCCTCAATAAAACCGGGCGAAGTTGTGTCAGTGGGAAAGAGAGCGAGAGCGTGTGTGAGAAGTTGTACAAGAGTGTGTGGAGAAAGAGTGAGAGAGAGCAAGAGAGAAAGAAAGTAGGGCAAGGTAGGTGGGGAGAACCTAACTCATGTCAGTGCGAGAGGCCCGAGATCAGTGCAGAGGGGTCTTTGTCAGTGCAAAGGAGGGGGCTGGGGGGGGGAAAGCTGATTCTGTGGTTGAGTGGGTGGGAAATGAGGCCTTTCTCTACAATGTGCTTTGGGTGATTTGGTTAGGTTGACACAAAAGGGGCTGGGCAATATCAGGGGCCTGTGTCTCTTGGATGGGTTGGGGGTGGGGTGGTGAAGAGAATGGGGTACTGTGAAAATATAAAGTGAAAGGTTTGAAACATTTCATGAAGTAACTCTGGAAGGAATGCCAATCACTGATCACTGTGTACAAAATGCAGAGAATATGTGGGATGAATTAGTGAACATAGAACATGGAACAGTACAGCACAGAACAGGCCCTTCGGCCCATAATATTGCGCTGACAATAGCTATTCCCTCCTACCTACAGGATGCCCATATCCCTTCTGTTTTCCTCACATTCATGTGCCCATCCAAGCCCCTCTTAAAAGCCCCCAGTGAATGTGCAAAATGTTGCCCTCGTCCACCTCCACAACTACTAGCAGTCTCAGCAACATCTTTACTTTTGCTTTCATCCTGCCCATATTTCCCTTCCTATCTTGCTAATCTCTCTCTGGTTCTGCCGACAGAATGGGACTGTGTGCACCAAAGGAATACCACCCACCACCACCCATCCAACCCCCACCTCCATCCCAGCCGAGAAGCAGCAGTTGCTTTAGAACGTGATTCACGGGTGGTGTTGGTTAAACCTTCACTCTTCACCCAGATGCTCGCCATGTGTTTTTTTGAACTTACTGAAAGAATTTTCATTTTCTTCTGAGTAAATTACTCCAGACACCTCCACATCCTGCAAAGTATTGAGATTTTTTTTTCCTGCATTCATCATTGGGTTAGGCCATCTATCAGACAGGGATATTTGGAAGGATTTGCATTGCACCACTGTGTGCATGCCCACCCTTGTGTGTTCTCCTCCCTGTTTTGGATTATATATGTGCATGTGTTGTATACTGACATATTTGCTGTAGGCAAAATGACATACAAATGGAGATCAGATATAGAACACCTCACACCAGATTGCATTCATAAAACCCTGGAGGAAAGCATCCTGCCAGATTTCATAAGATAGGGTTTTAGTTATTCAGTCCTAATTTAGTGGTGTATTGGCATAAAGTTCATCCATTCTCAAGAGTATGGTATCATACTTGTTATATTGTTTCATGGGTAATCCAGGAGTCTGGACTAACACGAGTTCTGATCCAATTCTGGAGTATTTAAATTCAGTAATTACATAGAACTGGAATAAAAAGTATCTGGTATCAGTAATGGTGGCAATATAACCAAAGTGCCCTTCAAAAGCCAACTGGCTCGGTACTTTAAGGAAGGAAACCTGCTGTGCTTACCCAATCTGGCCTTTAGGTGACACCAGACACACAGCAATGTGATAGACACTTAACTGCCCTTTGAAATGGCCACTCATTTGGATCAAACTATTACAAATAAGAATAAGGATGGAATGGACCATTCAATACCTCCCAAGGAATCAAATTTGGACACAG
Organism: Pristis pectinata; assembly: GCF_009764475.1. Taxonomy (NCBI): domain Eukaryota; kingdom Metazoa; phylum Chordata; class Chondrichthyes; order Rhinopristiformes; family Pristidae; genus Pristis; species Pristis pectinata. The sequence goes on from NC_067407.1 coordinate 61,484,726, forward strand.
AAATGCTATGCCCACTCCGTGTTAAGTTTTCCTCACATTTGGGGACTCGTGATGAAATTGGGAGACCTGTCTCACATATTAGTCCAGAGAATTATGTAGTTATATTTACAGAGAAACTCATCAGCCAATGTCCCAGACTCCTCCATCATGCCCAGTGACAGGACAGACACACCCTGGTGGTGGAACTATGATAGACAGATGGGATTGAATGGGACCCAAGTGTCCTCAATATTGTCTCCAGGCCCATAAAGTCCAATGGGTGTGAAAAACGTCCTCTACAAATCTCTCACTCTAACCATATGCATAAAGCAAGGCGGCTAAACCCAAGTTCAATGAAAGATGCAAAAGAATGCATCAGAAGTAGCACCAGCAATCCTAAAAGTGAGGTGCTGTCCCTCGGCCAGTACATCAATAATCAATGGGAGGAGCAGGAGACCAAACTTGCAGTGTCTTTGATAATATCTGCCAGAATGGGCCATGGCAGCCGATGAGAGAAGCAACATATGGATCCCGCCCAATACATCACTAGCACATCCCTCCCCACCATCAGTAGTATCTACAGGAGATGCTGCCTCAGGAAGGCAACATCTATCATCAAAGATCCCTACCATCCGGGCCATGCTATCTTCTCATAGCTACCATCAGGCAGGAGGTACAGAAGCCTGAAATCCCACACCACCAGGTTCAAAAACAGCTACTTACCTGCAACCATTCGGCTCTTGAACCAACCTGCACAACCCTAATCACTACCTCAGTATAGCAACACTATGACAACTTTGATCAGTTTGCACTACAATGGACTTTGTTTTTTTTGTTCCAATAGTGTTCTTTCTTGTATAATTTATATTTTTCTTGTGAATGGTGTGTCCCTGATGCTATATGCCTGTGATGCTGCTGCAAGCAAGATTTTCATTGCACCTGTGTGTAAATGTACTTGTGCATATGACAATAAACTTGAGTTTGATGAAGTAATAACATATACATTCTGTGAGATGTGCTTTATCTGATATCCACCTCCATGCCAATTACGTTGAGAGTCAAAATCAGAGGCAGTTCTGATGAACAGTCATCAACGTGACATGTTAATTCTGTTTTTGTCTCCATTGGTGCTGCCTAGTTTGCTGAGTATTTCCAGCCTTTTTTCCTCTTTATTTCAGATGTCCAGCATCTGCAGTAATTTACTTTTCAAGGAAAAGCCTACTTGGTAACGTCTTCGTTAATCTGCTACAGATGTGTCTGCTCCTTATAGCATTAGTAGGTCTGACCACCACATCTTCACACCATGGACACATGCCGTTATGTTTTGCTTCATCACCAACAAAAACAGAAATGTGATCAACCTCAATCTGTATCTGCAAGCCTAGCATCCCTCTCACCCTAGCTCAATGGTAGTGATAGAGTATCAACAGTGGCTCACTGGGGAAGGCAGAAGGTCATTCAGGAAGCAGCTTGGGCATATATAAAGATTAGGTGCCAGCCCAATGAAGCTATAACATAGGATAACATGCATGGTAAAAAGCAAAGGCAGCATGCCACAGGCAAATGGTGCAGAAAATGGTAGGACCCTGTGGAGTGTTGTAGAACAGAGAGACCTAGGGGTGCAGGTACACAGTTCCTTGAAAGTGGCAACACAAGTAGACAGGGTGGAGAAGGCGGCATTTTACATGCTTGCCTTCATTGGTCAGGGCATTGAGTTGAGGAGTTGGGATCTCACGTTACAGCTGTACAAGACTTTGGTAAGGCCGACTTTGGAGTACTGCATATAGATCTGCTTGCCCTGCAAGAAGTAGTATGTCATTAAACTGGAAAGGGTGCAAAAAAAAATTACGAGGACGTTACTGGGAATGGAGGGTTTGAGTTATAAGGAGAGGTTGGATAGGCTGGAACTGTTTTCCCTAGAGTGTAGGATTCTGAGCCTCAGCCTTATAGAAGTTCATAAAATCATGAGTGGCATAGTTAAGGTGAATAGCCCCAGTCCTTCCCTCAAGTTAGGGGAGTCTAAATTAGAGGGCATAGGTTTAAAGTGAGAGGGGAAAGATGTGAAAGGGACCCGAGGGTCAACTTTTTCCACACAAGAGGGCGGTGTGTATATGGAATGAGCTGCCAGGGAAAGTGATAGAGGTGGGTATAACTCTATGACTCCGTGGAAAATCAAACCAAGTCCCATAACCAACAGAGCAGAACAAAACTCTGCTGTCCTGCCACACGTACATGTGGAAGAACAATTACTGAGAGTAGGAGGCTCCAAAAACATCCCACCCTCTATAATGATGGAGCCCAGTGCACAATGCCGAAGGTGTTTGCAAGCAATCTTCAGCCAGGCGTGTGCAGTGCATGATCCAGTTCCTCATCCAAAGGGCTCTAACGCTGCAAATGACAATCTTCAGCCATTCAATTCATTCTACCTGATACTGTGAACAGTAAAGGCTACGAGTCCTGACAATATCCTGGCTGTAATGTCTAGCCAGGTCTCTAGCCAAGCTGTTCCAGTAGAAGTACAAACATTCCTCAACAAAATGGAAATGGCTACGGTATGTCCTGTCCACAAAATGGACAAAATTAAACCAACCAATTACTATCCAGTAGCATGTTGTCGATCATCAGCAAAGAGGTTGACATTGATGTTCTCAAGCACCACCTGCCTACCTAGTAAACTGCTGGTTATCAGTTGGTACTACTCTTAGCTTCAACTCAGAATTTAAGACTCCCACTCCAGGGACTTGAACTGAAAAATTGAAATTGACACCCCTGTCCAGTAACTGAGGGAGTATCTGACTGTTACATTGACTTTCCTTAGGAGACACTTGAAATCAAAGCCCCATTGTTCTCTGAGGTGGATCTTAAAAACACAGCTACTTTAGATGAAGAAGAGCAATGCATTATCCATAGTGTCATGGCTAATATTTATCTTTCACTTAATGCTACAAATAAGTAGATTAATCGATTATTGTCACATCACAGTATGCAAATTAACAACAGGTTCTCATATATTACAAGAGAGCCTGCAATTGAAAATGCTTTTGGGATATCCCAAAAAGGACATGAGGGTGCTATATAAACAGACCTTGCATTTTTTGGGGGATTTGCCAACTTTGGGTTCTCCCGTCGGTTCCAGACATCACTGGAGAATTGCTCCAAACTTGGTTAAATGGCTGAATTCCAAAGTCATTCTTTCTTAGGGAGTCACCTGGGTTTTATGGGTACTGAGGTTGCTAATGAGGCCAATGTGGGGACCCGAGACTCTTCCAAAATTGGGGAATGCGTATGGGCAGTTTGAGTTTGTGTACTCATTCTGCTACTTACATGAGATTTCTGTGTGCTCTTAACACGTGAATCTCATGATTCTCAATACCATCCTGATGGGCATAGATCAGGTGGATGGTCACAGTTTTTTTCCTAGGGAAGGAGAGCCTAAAACTAGAGAACACAGATTTGTGAGACGGGAAAGGTTTAAAAAGGGACTTGAGGGGGAGGCTTTTCCACACAGAGCGAAGTGGGTATTGAGACAAGTTGCCAGAGGAAGTGGTAGAGCAGGTACAATTACAACATTTAAAAGACATTTGGACAGGTACATAGATAGGAAAGGTTTAGAGGGATATGGGCAAAATACAGGCAAATGGGACGAACTCAGGGATGAACTCAGGAAGGCACCTTAGTCAGCATGGGCATTGGGGTGAAGGGCCTATTTTCCCTGCCGAATCTCTAAGAAGAAAAAGCTAATTTAAAAAGTCTATTTATTAAACATAATAAAATTAAAAGTAAACAATATATTTGCAAATACCTTAAAAGCACGTGAATATTTTTGAAGTGCAGTTAATACCATAAGATAGCAAGAGCAGCATTCAATGTTTTCAGGGTAAATCCCTTAATCTGTAATGTGATAATCACCAGATAATCTGTGTTTATTAATGATGATTGAGAAATAAGTATTGACCAGGCAGCAGGAAGAACTGCCATCCCCTTCTTTACAATATCATCACTCGGAAGTACATTTAAATATTTCATCTGTTTGAAAATGGCACCTCTGTTGATGGATCAATTCCTTCACACTGCAGTTAAATGTCAACCTATGTTTTTTACCCAACTTCTACAGTGGCTTTTGACACACAAACAGACTCAAAAGGCAAGGACTGCAACCCACAGTTTTGTGGCTAACACTTTAGTGGAGGAACAATTTAATTCTAAGTCCTAATATCACAACTAAAGGATTGAGGATATTTTATTTGTATTCCTAACAAATGAAGGTAATTATTTTACATGTTAGGAGGATTCAGCACAACTCTTTGATGCTTCAAAGTTTTCTGTGGAATTATGAACCAAAATCAGGTGTAAAAGGAACCTGTTGGAACTTCTTTTTAATGTGCTGTAATAAATTGGTACAGTAAGCTAAGAGTGGAAATGCTTTGAAAGAGGAAACCTAACAGATTTATAGCACGGCCTAGTTGTAGAATAAATGTGCACTTGCACCCAAAGGGAGCAGGGGGTGGGGGGGGGGGGGGGGGGTGGGTCAAGTGCCTGGCTCTTACCCACTGCCTCTTCAGGAGTCCAGTAGCCTGATGCATCACAGATACGAGGTGAAGAGGCTGTGTGTGCATACTGATAGAATTTTCCATCTTCATCACAATCTCCACACAATGTTCCTGCCTCCCTAGCAAAGGAAAAAAAAAGAGGAAGTTCAGAGATTCGTGCAATCACATATCATCTTAAAATGGGCAAGATCAAGGTCATGCTGAAAAAAAAGATGAACTTAAAGACCAATTCAATCTTCCCTTCATTTCATCCAGTGAGTAATCTCATAGAGACAGGGAGAGATCTGTATAAATCATCAGTCTAAGCTGAGATGGCTAATGGCAGGATACAAATGACCCCTTTTCCTGAAATCGCTCAACAATATTTCCTGGGTTTGAGCATGATTGGTGAAGAGACAAAGGGACATTTGTAACCTCCTGCAACGTTGACCTGTCTACAACACTTGCTGCCCAGGCTCTGAACAGTAGTCAGAAAGCCTGCTGCTTCATTAGTGGAAGCAAGATAAAACAACAGGGAAAATTAAAACTGACTACATGCAAGTGAAGATCACAACTTGAATAGTGCAAGAAAGGCATTTTATATAGTGCTTTCCAAGATCTCTTGCTATCCCAAGGCACTTTACAATCAATGAAGCATGATAGTTATGAAATACCCTTGAGGATATCAATAAAACCAACTATCAATCTCTGCCAGCAAATCTAGAAATTAAAACTGATTATCATTGTCACATCTACAAATTATGAACTTTTGAAACAAAATCCTATTTAAACCAAAAGATAAAAATCTGGGCTGAAATAAACGAAATTGCTAAAATATTCTATTCCAATGCAATTTATAAAATCTCCTTCAGAATAATTCATTAAAAATAGTTACAAGTACAGATACAGGAATTCTCCAGAGCAGTTTAGCTCACCAATCCACTAAGATCTTACAGCTTCACCCCATCATGGCATTCAAGTGCTTTTTGATGCAAGATTATCAACTCATGGGTATTTGCTGAACATGAATCTGGTGTGGTTTTAAAATATCTGGGGAACACTCTTCAAAAGACAAGGCAGATGAGATAATGTAGTGGTTCATAAAACCAGTTAGAACTTGGGGCTATTACCAGAGCTGAAAGGGCAATGGGCAATTGTCATGGTTGATGCACTTCAAGCTGTATCTTAAGGAAAAGAATGGCAGAGAGTGCAACTTATGTAATTCATGCTTTGCTTCTATTCTTTTGGTTTAATACAACAAAAAAATCCATTCTGAACCATTTTTCCTCAAGGAACAGGAATCAACAAAACAGCTTCCCATCTACCATTCTAAGTCAAAGTCACACTTTCCATGCTCCATGTAAGTAAGAGTTCAAAGAACAATTGGAAGGTAACAGCTTCCTTTCACTCAAGTACACACACTGACTCCAAATAAATGGATTCACAATAACAATCTCACCTTACTCTGGAGTTCCATTGCTTAAAAGAACTATCCACATCCAACCCATACTGTTCGGTTGCTGTCCTTCATAGTTGGCACTCCATCCTAACACCCAATCTTAGATAAGAACCAACATGACCTCACGATCTACCTTGTTGTGACCTTACACCATATTGCACTGCACTTTCTCTGTAGCTGTGACACTTTGTACTGTTATTGTTTTTACCTGTACTACCTCAATGCAGTCTGTACTAACACAATGTAACTGCACTGTGTAATGAATTGATCTGTACCATTGGTATGCAAGACAAGTTTTTCACTGTACCTCGGTACAAGTGACAATAATAAACCAATACCAATCCTTCTTCAATTATCTGACTCTCTCAGTCTATGCTTGCCACTCTGGGAAAGTCTGCCAATAATTGCTCTTCAGAATCCAAGTCTCAACAAATCAAATTGGGAAGGCCATGGTTATCCCCAGAACATTACAGGTCCTCTGCAGGTTACAACAGGGTTTCATTCCAGAGACTAGATGCAGGTATCACCGACAATTTGTCCTTGGCCACAATGGCCAAGGTAGCACACCAATACCTCTACTTTCTCAAAAGGCTGAGGAAATTTGGCACTCCCTAATGACTCTTAACAATTTTTACAGATGCACCATAGAAAGCATCCTATCCAGATGCACCATAGAAAGCATCCGATCCAGATGCACCATAGCTTGGTGTGGCAACTGCTCTGCCCAAGACTACAAGAAATTGCAGAGAATTGTGAACCCAGCCTCGTCTATCATGAAACCCAGCCTCCTCTCCATTAACTCCATCTACACTTCCCACTGCCTCAGAAAAGCAGCCAACATAATCAAAGATCCCTCCCACCCCGGACAGTCTCTCTTTTCTCCTCTGCCATCAGGCAGAAGATACAAAAGCTTGAGAGCACATACCACCAGAGTCAAGAACAGATTCTTATCCCATTGTTATCAGACTCTTGAACGGACCGCTCATACACTAAAAGATGAACTCTTGATCTCCCAATCTACTTTGTCATGGCCCTTGCACTTTACTTGTCTACCTGCACTGCACTTTCTCTGTAGCTGCAACACTATACTCTGCGTTCTGCTTTCTTTTTACTACCTCAATGTACTTATGTATAGAATGATTTGTCTGGATGGCAGGCAAACAAAATCTTTTCTCTGCATCTCGGTACATGTGACAATAATAAACCAATACCCCAAACAGTCCGCAAGTCAGAAATAAAGTCACCCGGCAATATATTTAAATTAAAACATAGCCCGACCAAGGGCAACAATTAGTTAAACCAGGGCATTTAACTCAACCATTCAGAATCCTCTGGAAGATGTAGTGATGTTGGCACAAACTGAGCTCCCACTCAGAAGAAGATGCCTGCAGCCTTGCAACAGTCAGCAAATCCATCCCACCGGTTTCCCAAATATTTGTTCATATATATGAGCTGTACTTAAATTGGGTGTTCATAATCTGGGGAATACCTGTACCTTTTGCTTGTGTTAAAAAGATACCCTTGGATGACACCCACCTTGTAAACAAATAATTTAAATTCAGTGATCGAGAGGATAAAGAAATAACTGGCTATATTTGGTATTGGTATTGGTATTAATTTTAAAAGTGTAGAACGATTATAGTAAAGGTAATGAGTAGATCTGTAGGGAGCAGATTGCAACATGTCGCCACGCTCCGGTGCCATCTTGAATGGGGTTTATGAACTGTGCTGCAAATGACTGGTGATCTGCGAGATGGTGGTGAGTATGTACCCACGGCAGATCAACTGCTTTATCAGAGCAAGGAAGACCTCAGGAAGAGGTCCCCAGGAAGGCTTGTTATATCACTTGGCAAAGGCTGATGAGACCCTAGGAAAATGATGGAAAACATTATATTACAAAAACAACATAAACACAATTTAAGAATGGGGATGCTTTCTGTGCAATCAGTGGGGATGCTGATGTCCAACAACAATCCTAATCCAAGCAAAGAAGTAGTTGCCAAACTAATCCGAGTCTCCAGCTGCCTAATAACAAGCAATTGCTCAGCTCCACACAGAACAACAAAGAGGGTAGAGTTCTCCTTTAATCAATACTTGGCAGCATGGTTTATAAAAATTGAAAATGATATTTTTGAAGAATGTCACTGCTTTGAAAAATTGGAAAAATAAACATTAAAGCCTGTGATTACATCACGTATAATTTGTCCCGTCATGGATTATACCCCACTTATTTATTCTCCAAAGGGAAATACTACGGCCACAAATATATCGCCTCTGATTCTCACAGGTCATCGAGGTGAACTTCAGTATTTCTATCTTTCCAGTGTTTAATGCCGCCCTCAACACAGGACTGCAACTTTTCATCCTGGTCCTGCATAACCACCAAGATAGCAGAGTACTCAAGCAGCTTAATTGATATTTATCACTGTAAAAAATTGTTTCCAGAAGTCTATTCATTCCCTTGGTAAGCAAATGCAAGCTTGGATCAAGCAAATTAAGTAAAACGTCAAGCAGCCAATGACACTCAAGGCTTCCAATGAGCAGGGTCTTCCTGTGGGCAAACACACCCTCTCACTGTTGGCAACTCAAGCTCAGAATTCTATTGACATCTCACTGGCTTGAGAATGACACCATTACACAGAGTCTATAAATTTAAAATCAAGAGCATGACAGACAAAAGGCTCTTAATTCAGGCCAAAGCTGACAACTGCCTTTGGACTCCCTCTCTATGCTACTTTCTGAGTAATATGCTATCATGAAGAAATCCCTCCCAAATGTTTGAGCTATTGTGAAGCAGTTTAATCTAAACAAATAAATGTGAGAGACTTCATGTGCAAACATGTCTTAAAGTAGCAGATATTTGCATATAAATATCTGCTTCAAAAGCATATAGGCTCTTCTATTGGATGAGGGCATTAAAAGTTCAGGAAGCAAGGCAGATAAGTGAAGATAAAGATCACCAATTATTTAATTAAATGGTCGTGCAAGTTGGAGGGGGCAAAGACCTCCTCCTGTTCCTAGTACCACATGTACCCTGATCACCTTAACTGTCAAAAAGTCAGGCGAGGAAAGGGGACAGTGCACAAGATTTTTACTTCATAAATATTCTTTATGCCAAGGAATGGATGATAAGATAACTCATGTGAGGAACACTGAAGAACAAGCTTATCTGGGTTTAGAAAGGAAAAGTCAGACTTCACACACCTCCTTCACTGTTTTGAAGGGATTTCACAAAATGCACAGTGGATTTTCCCAAGTTTATCATTTATTTGGATTTTCAGAAAGTTTTTGACAAAACCTGGCACAAATGATTTCAAGCTGAGAATTTGTAATGGAGGGAGATAGTTGAAGGATGGGAAATTGAGATGACGGAGATGCAAAACTGGAGCAGAGGAAAGTAGTACCTTGCTGAGCAGTCAATGCAAGAGCATCTGTCAATCTTCATTTATGCAACTGAACTGTGTGCTAACTATTAAGCTGGTAAAATACAAAACCAGAGGAGAAAGATCATTTATAGCAAATTAAATTTAACATTGACAAATATTGAGTTTTGCACATTGGATGAAATAGAAGTCTGTAACATAAATTCAAGGATAACAGAACCGCAAAGAGTAATTTATTATTGTTAATGTCAAGGCAGCAGCAAGGCACTTACAAAAGCTATCCTGGGATTATGGAGCTGAATCCAAGGAATTCAAGCCAATTATGCTGGGACTGGAAGTTTATGGGATAAAAACCACACATCCACATAAAATTCTTCTTTTTGTGATTACTAAGTACAGTTTTGGTTTCTCTTCTGCAAGCAGAGAGGAAGCATAAATCATTCCAGCGAGACAAACAACAAGGAAAGGCTGAAAGCAGTCTGTGCATGCACCCTGGAGAGAAGGCAACTAAGGGGGAACCTCACTGAGGTGCAGAGAATGTGAAATGGCTGAGCTAAGGCAATGGCCATAAAAACAAGGTCAAAAACATAAAGTAAAGCAAAGTGAAAAACAGAAAATAATTCTTCTGAAAAGGTCAGAAATAACACCCTGGGGAACAACGGAAATGAACAATTGAGCTACATTCAAGATCCAGTTAGACAAATGGCTGGGATCTAAGGTATTAAAGGATTGAACTTGCATAGAATGAGTCTGTTTGAGTATTTGCCTTTTACTTTATCATTTTGTAAAAACAGTGTAGACAATAACTGATCACAGAGTAAACTCCCCACATTAGGAAACATTTAAAATCAAATGCTGGTGCTGGCTGCAACACTGAAATTGGATGATTGCCACAGATGGTAAAACATAGATGTGAAGAAAAATGGTAAAATGGATTCTTGACCCCATGTTAATTCATCCACTGAGAGTTTAGTAAAGGCAGAAGCATTTACTTTGTGTTAAATGCAGTGAATTTAGTATGAATGTTTGGTAACAGGAATAGCAAAATACAAGGGGCTTTTTCAAAACTATATGACATTGTGATAAAGCCAATAGGACAAAAGCATTTTATGTGGCAAAAAGGGCAGAGGACAGGTTTTAAATGTGCTGAGTTGTTGATATCTAGGAGCAGATTCAATAGAATCTTTCAAAAGGGTGCCTGATAAGTACTTGAAAATATTTGCAGAGTTTTGAGGAAGTGTTGGGGTGGGGTATCAGATAATTGGATACTTTTTAAGTACCTGGGTAAGGGTTGAAGGATGAAATGGCCTTGTCCTGTACTGAATGACTCCCATGATTTGCATGGTCAGGTGCATGGCAACGAAAACATAGATATCCAAATATCACAGCCCTGTTGTGAATGTAGTTAACACCTAGTCAAGTAAAACCAGCAAGAAGTTGTGCAGTGCCGAGTGTATCATGGTGTACAGCTGAATACAAGGGGTCTGCAAGGGTGGGGGAGAAGACTCTTTTAACTTCTTGTCTCTATTTCTGCCTAGCCTCCAATGACATTGAAGAAATCCTGCAGACACACTGCGAAAGTATTAGTCCGGTACCAACCTATTTTTAAGTAGGTTTATTTTTCAAGATCTGGGCATGGTTAGTCAGGCCAACATTTACTGCCCATCCCTAACTGCCTTGCATCAAATGAATGGCTTGCAAAGCCATTTCAGAAAGTCAACCACATGGTATGGGTCAGGAGTCACATAAAGGCAAGATCAGGTAAGATTCACCCCCACTCTCCCAGTGGATATTAACAGATTGTTTCTTTTTACACCAATCTAGTAGTTTTAGGTGGTTGTCATTACTAAGATTCCAGATTATTAACAGAAATTAAATTCCACAGCTGCCACAGTAGGATTTGAACTTGGGTATGTGTATTGATAGCACGTCTTTTTATTACTAGTCAGGTAACTTAACTGTTGCACACTACCCAACTAGATGCAACAAAATCAATCAACAATACTCGTTTTGATATAAATCAGAGTCTTGAGGATATCTTAAGTAATTGTTGCATTGGTACTTGCATCTGACCCTTCAATTTTTATTGTACACTATTGTCTGGTGTCATGGAAGTTACAAAGAGAAGACCGATTTAATGCAGTTCACTACTGATGCTTCTGAGGAAGTAAAGGGTTAAGAAATTGTGACCGTACATATAACTAATGAAAAAAATACCACGCAAGCCCCTGACTCAAGACCAGGTGGTAATTACTGTTTCCCGGAACTTGATTGTAAACCAATTATAGTAAACAATGAGTGTGATGTCTGTCTTTGTATCTTAGGTGCCTGATCGAAACTTGCATAGCCACATTGATTAAGTGTGCATGACAAGGACTGTATAAATTAATGTCTACTCCTTTGTATTGTGGAGATCTCCGATAAAGACTCTGAATGAGCGTTAGAGGAGAGTTCTCCCTTAGTAGTATACTGCTAATAATCGCGATTTAACAGAATTAATCCGTGGCACTGTGTGATTTTGCAGCAGGTAGGAGTGGGAATTTAGATTAGGATAACACTTCCTCAGTTAATTTTCACACTGTTCAATTCCCATCAGGCTTGCGACCTGCTGAGATGGAATTTTACACTCCGAGCACATGACCTGGATTTCCTATAGGAACTGTTCACTTGTTCTTAGAGAGGTCAATCTCTCCCTTGTGACCCTTCAGATTCTGATGCTAAAATCATGCACTGTGGTTCGGTCATGACACTTATGAATCTACTTTGGAAAGCCAAACCCAGCCAAAACAATGGATCAGGTGAAGTCAACATTCCCTCAGTCTTGGAGAATCGTGGATTGCTGGATTTCTATGTCACATGCCTACCTGATAGGCTAGCCATTTTAGGCAGACAGCCAGAGCAAAGCAGCAATCAGAAGGTAATACAGATGGGCCAAAAAGTAGTCCATGACATGCCCATTCTAACCTAACCTAAACTAAAGAGGCTAATTTAAGCTCAGTTAATTAAAAACGACTGGCAGCATTGGTGACCATGGAACTACCCTATGGTGGTAAAACACAGCTGCTTCACCATTGCCCCCAGAGGTGGAAATCTGCTGCCCTAACTCCAGCTGTTAATACAGTTGGGTCTAAACTGCCTTCAAAATGGCTGTTTTTATTCATTCTCAGGATGTGGAAATCATCACAGGCAAAGCTTGCATTTATTGCCCTGCCCCTGAACTGAGGGACTTGCTGGGCCAATACAGAGGGGAGTTAGAAGTCACCCACATTGGTAGATCTGGAGTTGTAGGTGAGTACGGTAAACCTCCTTCCCTGAAGGACATCAGTGAATCAGGTGGTTTTGTTTTAAATCACAATCTGGTATTTTCATGGTTACTTTGAAGGATTTCCTTCTCAGCTACTATTCAATCTGCCTTCCCAATCTACTAAACTGTATGCTCCAGATCCCAGCAACTATTTTTTCCCCTCATGTTGCCTGTGGTTCTTCTGACAGAAAACATAAATCTCTGTTCTCACACTGGTGTCCCTTCTGTCACGAGCAAACAATGGACCAGAATTTTCTCCTACTAACAAGACAACCACATTTGCTGCTAACTTATTTTATTTCAGGTTAATCACTTTCCAGCTGTTGTGTAGGGACTTGAACTCATGTTCAGGAGCTAATTTCCAAGCACAATCTCCCCTCAGAAGAATGGGACTTCAATGGTGTCCAGCATTCTCCCCCACCCCGCGATCCAGGCATTCAGAGAACACCACAGTATGAGAGGAGGTCATTCAACATTTCAGCAATTGCTGGCACTGTAAAAGAATTAACCAATCAGTTCCACTCCCCTGTTCTTTATCTAGAGTCCCCCAAATGTTTCCTTTCCTTCTCAGCCACTATTCAATCTGCCTTCCCAATCTACTAAGCTGTATGCTCCAGATCCCAACAACTATTTTTTCCCCTCATGTTGCCCGTGGTTCTTTTGACAGATATCATAAATCTCTGTTCTCACACTAGTGTCCCTTCTGTCACGAGCAAACAATAGACCAGAATTTTCTGCCACTAACAAGACAACTGCATTTGCTGCTAACTTATTGGTATTGGTTTATTATTATCACTTGTACTGAGGTACAGTGAAAAACTTGTCTTGCATACTGTTCGTACAGATCAATTCATTACACAGTGCAGTTATATAAAAAAAGTCCAAACCTATCTTGTATGGATCCTGTGGTACTAGCTTACTGCTATCTATTAGCCTGATCCTCAATGGCAAGACCATCAAATCAGCAAGAACTTGCACAAAATCCACGAAACAACCAAAGAAATGACATCCCTTATTATTAAACACCAATTCAAAATTTAAGAACATGTAAAAGTATTCAACTAAACACAACCAAGTCAGAAAAAATTAACGAACAAATATTTACCTTGATTCCTCACTGCTGTTCTTCTCCATTCAACCTGAATATTGAGCTGGTTCTGATTTAACCAGCACACGCTGACTGAGCACTTTCCCTAGAATAGGTGCTGGCCTGTTGCCACGATTTCACACTTTGGTGATGGACCACAGAATAAATGGGAAAATACCAATGAAGAGAGACCATCACATGTGGAGCATTCACATGGAAATCCTTAATGTGATAACACTCGCAGATGGAACTGCTGGCATTTTCCCACAACATACAGCCCAATTTCTCCTTGATTAATTCAAACTCTCATGATTTTGAACATCCCTATCAAACTTGTGCACGCTAAGGATAACCCTACTTTCTTTAGCTTCTCATATAACTAAAATTCCTCATTCCTGGAATGATTCCAGCAAATCTCTTCTTTGGCTTCCATCTAGGCATTTTGCAGCCTTCTGGACTCAATATTAAATTCTACAACTCCAGGTAACTTGATTTCTCTGTCTGTATCAATCATCCATCTGTGATTTTGGCTCAGCTTATTTGTTTTCCCCTTTTTTTTACCTCTGGGAGTGGAGGACATGTCCAGCCTAACCTGCCAGATACGTCTTCCTGCTCTGCATTTTGCAACTCTGACATTCTTTTGTCTATGTCCTCACTCTCTAATTGCTCCCAATCACTCATTGGCCAGATAACTTTTTTGTTTACAGTTGTAAAATTTCCCATGCTGTGACTCCCAATAGTTGCCCTGGTTTCACCCTATCAGAACATCACCCCTCCCACCTTGCAGCTTAATAAGCCTCTTTTCTTTCCCTTCCAGATCTGACAAAGGGTCTTCGACCTGAAACATTGACTCTGTTTCCCTTCCCACCGATATAGCCTGATCTACTGAATATTTCCAGCATTTACTATTTTTATTTTAAATCTCTTCCACTGCCCTTCTAAGACTTATATGTTACTCCTGAGCTGTGGTTCCCAAAATCAAATGCAATAATCCAACAGCACACACACTCAGTGCCTCAAATAAAAATGTTAAGCTTCTTAAACGTAAATGAGGCAGCAAACATTCGATTTAGGATTCCACTCTCAAACTCAGCACCACTGGCCGGTCACACACTGTGAGTCCACGTTGAAGGCACCTAACAAAAAGATAAACACTACGAAATAAATTACCTTGGTGGAGCCAGAAGCAACAGGTCTTTTCCTCATGGTCCAACATCAGGATCATGGGTCATGATCTTTTGATTGCCCTACTGCCCTCACCCAACCCTCAAGATATCCCAACATAGCTTAGCATTTTTGGGAAACAAGGCAAGGTTAGCAACAACCCTCAGATTGATGCCTTTAGCCTTAAAACCAGGTCCGCTTCGCGCCGTTTCTGCTATTACAAGAATCTCCCTTAGTGAGGTCACTGATGCTGTTTAAAAGAATGAGTTATGGAGGAGCATGAACAAAGTCCAAAAGCACAGTGAGGGCACAGCTGATAGAGCTGTTGGCTTCCAGCACCAAAGCTTGGGTTCAATCCTGACCTTGGGTGCTGTGTGGAGCTTGCATGTTCTCTCTGTTACTGTATGGGTTTCCTCTGGGTGCTCCGGTTTTCTCTCACGTTCCAAAAATATATGGGTTGGTAGGTTGATTGGCCACTGTCAGTTGCCCCTAGCATGTAGGTGATTGGTAGAATCTGAGAGGAGTTGATGGGAACATGGAGAGAATGAAAAAAGGGATTAATGTAGAGTTAGTTTAAATGGGTGGTTGATGGTTAGTATGGGCTCTGTGGGTCAAAGGGCCCATTTCTGTGCTAACTCTCTCTATGACAACCTGTATAAGTTCTCACTTACAACAGGCTGCAGTTCCAAAGTGATGAAAAAGGGAATTTTAAAATGGAAAGGTAGGAATTAAATGGAAATCTACAAATCTGTTTTCTCTGCACAGTTTAATTTGCAAAGCGTGTCCATAACCAAAGCAAAATAAAAGAAGCCCAGCAATTAGTTACTCATGTTGCTACAATAATTGGATTTATAAGAGCTTTTAAATGTTGCAAACCATCTCCTGGCATGTCTTGGGAGCCTAATCAAATAAAATTTAACAGCAAGTCGCATAACAAATTTTAGAACAGATGAATAAAAGCTCAGTCAAATAGGTCAGTTATAAGAATGATTTTGAAGAAAGAAAGAGAAAGGGAGAAGTTTAAGGTGGGAATTCCAGAACTTGAAGTCTTGGTAGCTAAAGGTCTAATTAAAGTCAGAGACCAGATATGGAGGGCTTTTGGAGCTATAGGGCCAGAAGAGGTAAGGGATAAGGCCATGAAAGTTTGAAAACAAGGATGAGAATTTTAAAACCAAACTTTTGTGGGGCCAAAGAATGGTTGGGTGGTACAATTTTGGACTGGGTAGCAGAGTTTTGAAACCGCTTTAGTTTATGGAGGCTGACCAGCAACACATCAGAACAATCAAAACAAGGTATGGATAGAATTTCAGCAGTAAATGCATTGACAAGGATGAAGATGGGCTGCTTTATGGGCAATGGTACTAACCAAAGTCAGTGACTGGGAGGTCAGCTCAGGGTTAAATGCATAACCAAGACTGTGAATAGTCTGGTTCAGCCTCAGAGTTGCAATGAAGAACATGGAATTGATGGCTAAGGAATGGAGTTGAAGGTAGTTTTTGGATGATAAGTGGAAACATCCTAATTAGAAATAAGAAGGGGAACAAGGAGGCAATGGTGGGGTCTGGGAAGGGAAGTCGATACTGGTGATTCTCTGGCTACACACATGATCGATAAAAATAGAATCAAGTCAGTGCAATCTACCCATTGAGAACCTAGAGAAAGACACAAGTTCAAGGGGGTGGCAAGACTGAAACCTCAGAAGATGATGAGCTCATAGGTAAGGGGAAAGGAGGGAGTGGGGAAGACAGATGACTGGAAGATGTCAAGTTGGCGTCAAATAATTCCCCAAGTTCCTCATAATCATTGGGGTTAAGGAGGAGGAGGGTTTAACACAGTTCCCTGCAGCAGTGAACATCCCAGGTTTACTTTTGCATTTAATGATGATCCTAGAACAACAAGCAGTTTTAACAGACAAGGGCAGCATCTGATCATGGTTGTCACAGGTACAGAGTTGAATGGCTCAAGCTGCTGTCTTCCATTTCCATTCAGGTGCACCCCCTATCCATGAAATTAAGGAAGCAGAGATAGAGACTGTAACAAGGCGTACAGCCAGGGTATGAAAGGATGGAGGTTTTGAAAGACTAGGCCATCAAGAAGGAAGTGACTTATTGAGCAGATGGAGAGGCACAGAAAAGCTATGGTAGATAGAAGGTCAGAGGACAGAGAAATGGAATTTTGACAGTGCTGCTGTAAGTAAATTAGCAATGCATTGTATTCAGGTTTTAACATTGAAGAAGATGGTCTTGGGAGGGGTAAGGGTGGTGAGGCAGTGCAGACTGGAGAGCAAGACAAGGAAATGACAGATCATCTTTTCTGTATTTGGCACGATCAGAGAAACAAGGCCACAATAAATGGAAACGTCAAAGGAGTAGCTGTGAGTGTGTTGGGAAGGTAAAGGAAAATGGAAGATGAAGTGAGATGAAAACTGAACACAAGGATGGGAAATTGCTCAGAACAGAGGCTGGAGAGGAAAGCAGTGAAACATAACTCTGGCACTTGGCTGAGAGGTAGAGAGCAAAGACTTTGAATCAAAAGTGGGAGCAGTGGAGCAAGGTCAGATGACCAAAGGAAAATAAAAGTGCCAGAGGAGAGCGCAAACAGGTCAAGGTATGATTCTGTGATTAGGACTTTGCCACATCACAGCAATACAGCCAGATGGGGAGGCTTCACATTGGGGTTCAATCAAGGCTCTGACATCAATGCAAGTATCCACAATGAGCCCGTGGATGATAAGGACACATTCATAAGCCAATGGACATTTTTGAGGAGGATACAGAGAGGGACGGTGGTAAATGGTGCACTGGCAGGGTCCGCTGGAACAGCTGAGGGATGAAATAAAAGAATTTAGCCTCCAGCAGGCACTCTAGGTAGAAAGATGAGGGAAAGAACAGAATGGGGCATATTAGGTTGGTGCACTAGAGGAAGTGGCAATGAGGTCCCAATGGACCAAGGGAGGTAGTGGGAAGCTGCACAGCAAAACCGCATAGCCCAACACTTATATCAGTTCTGTTTCCAAACAAGTTCCATCCCAAACAGTTTGGAATACCGCATATGGTCTTTATACAGACTGTTAAGAATCACACAGCCCTTACTACTCTAGTGCCAATGGAATCAGTAACAGATGTTGGCCTACTTCTGGCTAACCGAGTTCTGAATTTGTAAATCCCACTTCATGCCACTATAAATTCAGTTCCATTCTCCTGAAATGCACTCCATTAATTTCTTCAGGCCATTCTTCTGTGAAAATAGAAGGAACACTTTTTGCTGGAATTCCCCATACTGAAGCATCACTAAGCAGTGGAACTGGGAGTAATGCCAACCCCAAAGATCTCCATAGATTCTATCAGATGGCCCAAGCCTCATGTTAAAATTATCAATAGAACACAAGTCAAGGCACAGACCTCTGGCCTCTTCTACAGTCTGATAGCATTAACTCTTCCCTTTCTGAATTTCTTTTGCGACTTAACAAGTTTCTCCATCTAAGTATCTACTGATGTGAATAAGATAGGTGACATTACTGAAAATAAATTATTTGAATAATAGTTCGGGTTGTCATCCAAGTAAAAATGCTTTTCACTCAACTTCTATGAAATAAGTTTTTTTCTATTCCATCAAAAAAGCAATCAATAACCCATACCTGGCCTCGCAATAGATTTTTTTTTAACCAGGTATCCAGGTAAATTTTCCTGGATGTGGCCAGCAGATCTGAAAGGAGTAAATGGCATTCAACCAATTAAGTCCAAGACTAATGTAGACCAACTCTAAAGTCCAAGACCTCCTGAGTAATAGGTAGGACTGTATCCACTGCTGTCGATGGACCCTGTTGAAAGGCAAGGATTTGCTGGGATTGCCCAGCAAGATGTCTCTCCAACCCTACAGCAGCTTTGACCTGGCACAGAATCAGAGGTCTTAGTGACCACATGCAAAGGGTAGGTGAAGTCTAAAACATTCCCTCAAAAAAGGTTCTAACAGGTCAATTGGAGCTTTCATGTCTGGGTTTGATAGATTTTGTTATGTAAGGGGCTTCTGAGATAAGAAGTTAAGATGGGTAAAGAGAGAAGAGCAAAAGACCACAGGGCTGATAGGTCTCCTCCAGCTCTTCTGATATCAGACAATACCTCTGAGAATTCTATTCCATCATGACTCTGACAAGGGCATATACCCACTGGTCTGGAAATAAAATGGGAGAAACATGTTCTGGGTATAATTTTCAAGCAGCCTCCTTACAAGAGCCTGTGGCAGACAATGGATATTGGAAAGCAAACATCCTTGCACTTAATTGGCAATAATCTTCAAACTGCAAAATCCTTCAGAGGAAATATAATTAAAGCAATAAAGCCAAGCACAGACTTGTGTAAGTTGTGCTTTGGGAAATGTGGTGTAAGAAGTGTCATTAGTAATTCTTTAAACTATTTTGGTAGTGATTTTATGTGACGGAGCCCCATAATTAGAGCCTCACCTTTGTTTTTTTTCATGCTAATCACTACAGCTGCTTAGCAGCTTTAAAAGCTAAAGAAAAAATAAATCAAGCGTTTGACTCCTAAACATTACCACACTCTTATCAACACAACATACCCCAAACAAAACTGCACTTTTACTAATGAAAACCAGAAGGCATTGGCCCAGTTCAGTAGATTCCCCACATAATGTGATCCTGGGCCCATCAACAAAGGAAGGTCCCAAGTTCTGTTCCAGATCCAAAAA
Source organism: Pristis pectinata (assembly GCF_009764475.1). Classification (NCBI taxonomy): domain Eukaryota; kingdom Metazoa; phylum Chordata; class Chondrichthyes; order Rhinopristiformes; family Pristidae; genus Pristis; species Pristis pectinata. The sequence goes on from NC_067407.1 coordinate 61,504,335, forward strand.
TTAAATAGTAACCAGGGAGCTGCAACCACTTCACTTATGTAACCTCAAAATAGGGCAGAAGATGAGGAAACCTTTCCACAAATTTCAGAACAGAACACCATGTCATATAAGTAGGCCACAAGCATGTTCTTGGTGGGCTACAAGGACTGAGAAGTGTTTTGTCAAATTAAACCAGAGAGATAATGAAGAGATAGCCCAGGGTAATTTATCAATCTAGATCACTCCTTGAAAATGAATCCAACAGCTACAGGGTGCAGGTACACCAAGTATAGGCACAAATGAGAAAATACAGGAACTGACACACCATGATAGAGACCAGTTTTGCACACTGGGAGAACTTCCTTCAAAGAGCGCTATGGACTACTTTACATCAATGAGCAGGCAGATAGAGCCTCAGTTTAATGATTCATTCAAGTACTTGATTCTTTTTTATTTTGCAAGCTGATAATCTTACCTCTATATGGGTGTCTCAAATGGTAAAAACCACAACAAGCTGGAACTTACTGATTCAGCCTTGAAGCTCCATCTGCTGCTCTTGGTAAAGGTCAGTGTGATTGGTGCTATTTATTGGTGCTACAAGTAGTTCAGCACCCTGAGATAGAGGAAGAATGGCTAGGTTTCTTGGTTCTATTCATTGCGGAAAAGTTCCTGCTGGAAGTGTACACATTGACTTCAGACAGGGATAGGAAAGATGTAGAGAGATGTAGAGAGATGTGGAGCAAATGCGGCCAGATAGGACAAACATGGATGGGTACCTTGGTTGGCAAGACCTGTTTCCAGGCTGTATTACTCCACATCTCTATGAGAGGATTCCGCTCTAAAGTCACAGCAGCACAAACAGCCTCTCCACAAACAGACTCTGATCACCATGGGCATATCCCACCCAATATGCAAATATGCATTTGCATATTGGGTGGGATATGCCCATGGTGATCAGAGTCTAAGGCAGTACGTACCAAAAAGAACTCAGAGCTTTTACCAGAAATGGGAAGCGTGCATACGAGCAAGGAAAAGGAGGGACAAATCATAAGAGCTAAAAAAAGTAACTTTTGACATTATTGTGATGCTGTTCATATATCACAAATTACTTACTGCATATTCAGTGCTACCTCATTTTGTTCTAATCCAAAAGATTTGGATTCTACCATGGGTATTTGCACTACTTGCATAGTTTCTACTGACTCTCTTCTCTTATTTCTTTCCCAACTTGCTGCTGTTGTTTCTCTTCATTCAATGCCTAATACGACCAGCATGTTGAAACTGGAATCCTGTTTCCAATTTGCCTCAACCTTAGTGTATGCCATGGAGGCAAATTAAAAACAGAAAATGCCCTACAGTAACGTAAAGGGGAAAGTAAACATACACTAATTGATTCTCTTCCCTCCCACCCTCAGCACGACCCTCCACGCCCTTTCGCCATCCCCACCAGCCTCGTTCTCTCCACGTTTGTGACTGATCAGTGAAGCTGCATGGAGAGAGAGGAGGGTGGAGGAGTTTGAGAAACTTGAAACATGGATACGACTTGGAGAAAGCACAGTCCAAGTTATTAGATCTGGGCATGCTTGGTGAGGCAAGGGTCATGAGACACTAATAGCTGAATTGCTGGGGCCTTGACAGAGATGGCTTTATCTTCTTTAGCCACAGGTGAGATACCAGAAAACTGGAGGGTGGGTAACATTGTGCCTTTATTTAAGAAGGGCAGTAGGAATAAGCCTGGTAAGTACAGGCCGATTAGCCTGACATCAGTGATGGGAAAGTTATCGGAAAGGATACAGTGGGATAGGATTTATTTGCATTTGGAAAGGCAAAGACTGATTCAGGATAGTCATCATGGCTTTGTGCATGGGAAATCGTATCTCATGAATTTAGTTATGTTTTTTTAAAGAGGTGACCAAGAGGATTGATGAGGGCAGGGCAGTAAACATTGTCTACATGGACTTTAGCAAGGTGTTGACAAGTTCATGCATGGTAGGCTGGTCCAGAAGGTTAGAATACATGGGATCCAGGGTGAGAAGCAAATTGGATGCAAAATTGTCTTTGTGGTAGGAGATAGAGGGTGGTAGTAGAGGACTGCTTTTTGGATTGGAGGACTGTCACAGGGAACAGTTTTCATATATAAAAATTATTTGGATGAGAATATAGGTGGTATGCTTAGTAAGTTTGCAGATGACACCAAAATTGGTAGTATAGTGGACAGTAAAGAAGGTTACCTAAGGTTACAACAGTATCTAGATCAACTGGGAAAGAGGGCAAGGAATTGGCAGATGAAATTTAACTCAGACAAGTGCGAAGTGACGCATTTTGGGAAGTTAAACCTGGGTATTGTTATTGGCATTGGTTTATTATTGTCACTTGTACCGAGGTACAGTGAAAAATTTGTCTTGCAGACCAATCGTACAGATCAATTCATTACACAGTGCAGTTACATTGGGTTAGTACAGAATACATTGAGGTAGTACAGGTAAAAACAATAACAGTACAGAGTAAAATGTCACAGCTATAGAGAAAGTGCAGTGCAATAAGGTGCAAGGTCACAACAAGGTAGATCGTGAGGTCAGAGTCCATCTTATTGTATAAGGTAACCATTCAATAGTCTTATCATAGTGGGGTAGAAGCTGTCCTTAAGTCTGGAGGTACGCGCCTTCAGGCTCCTGTATCTTCTACCCAATGGAAGAGCAGACAAGAGAGAATGACCTGGATGGGTGGGGTCATTCATTATGCTGGCTGCTTCACCAATGGCAGGGCTCTAGGGAATGTAGTCAAACAGAAAGACCTTAGAATACAAGTATATAGTTCCCTGAAAATGGGAACACAGGTAGACAGGGTGGTAAGGAAGACATATGACCGAGGCACTGAGTATAGGATTTGGGATGTCATGTTACACTTGTACAAAACATTGATTCGGCCGCACTTGGAGTATTATGTGCAGGATGTGATTAAGCTAGAGAGGGTACAGAAAAGGATCCACAAGTGTGTTGCCTCGATTGAAGGGCTTATGTTATCAGGAAAGACTGGATAGGCTGGGTCTGATTTCCCTGGAGCAGAGGGCTGAGAAGTGTCATGATAGAGGCATATAAAATTATAAGAGGAATAAAGCAAGTCTGTTTCCCGTGGTAGAGGTGTTTAAAACTAGAGGTCATTGGTTTAAGGTGAGAGGAAGGAGGTTTAAGGGGTTCTGCGGGGCAATTTTTTCCACAAAGCATAGAAGGTATCTGAAACGAGCTGCCAGAGGAGGTGGTAGAGGCAGAGACAATAAAAACACTTAGGAGGAATCTTGACAGATACTTGAATGAGCAGAGCATGGGGGGATGTGGAATTAATGCAGGCAAGTGGAATTAGTGCAGATGGGGATGATGGTCAGCAGAGATGCAGTGGGATGAAGGGTATGCTTCTATGCTGTACAACTCTACGACTTGTTGAATTGTTACTGCTTGATGGCGGCTGAGCAGACTGGAAATTGGTGACATTGAAACTATGATTGCTTTGAAACCTTACAGGGTTCGTTCCCAAGAGAAGTAACTGCAATTGACCACATCTCCAAGAAGAGCAACACGTGATCCCAAATTACCTCCCAAAGTGCATTAACCCATTAGCATTTTCTTTGACTGGGTGATATTGTGCTGATAAAAAAACTCATCAAATAGATCTAGATGTGTTGGAGCAGTTAAAATGGTGATGGTTGAGTAATACCCCAGTCATTCCGACCTCAAGCACACACTACTGTAATTCCCTAGGACTGATTTTACACATATCATTTCTAAGTACAGTAAAACTCCAATAATCCAGCACCCAAGTTCAGAATTCCTGACAGTCCAACTTCTGACTCACTTGTTGGTCAAGAATGTGAGGCAGGGGTCCGGAGTGTGAGCCAGGGTCAGGGTTTGGAACACCAGGGGTCAGAAATGTGGGGAGGTTTGCATCTGGATCAGGGATCCAGAGTACTTGAATATTTCCTGCTCCCTTTAACCTCATGGGGTTCACTGGAAAATGTATTATACTACTGCGTAACCTGTACAAAAAGTGAAATAAAAGGATGTTTGGGTATTCATGAGAGCAACATGCAATAATCCAGAAAATCTACTCGTCCATCACCAAAGTCCTGAGTGTACTGGATTGTCTGAGTTTCCTTGTAACTTCCCTCCACTCATTGGCTGCAACATGTATCAGGACACTCCAAGGCTGTGAAAAGGGTGGCGTAAATTGTGAGTCGCTCTTTTTCTTTTCACTGAGTTGCAGTTCTCTCTCCTCTTGGCTGCCAATCAATGGAATAGGTAGTTTCATCAACAGTTTTTTATGCTCATCCCAGAGAAGGAATATGAACAATGAGAAACCAAACAGCTCCATTTCAAGTATTAAGTAATCCCAAGTACATCCAGGCTCCCAGTCCCACTCTTACTTTAAAGATGTAGCAACATCTTCAATCTGCTCGTGAGGTGTTTTTGTTTACCCATAAAACCCAACCTAAAGGAACAATTTTAAGCAAATGGGGAGTTCATAAATGCATAGACATACTTGTGACACATAACATGAGTAGAGCAACTCTTACTCCTGCCCCAAACAGCCTCCCCTATGGGAACCCCACCGCAGCACACCACAACCAACTAGCAACCTATAACTGCAGTGACGCCCACAACCAACTCATCTCATCACAGCAGCCACATCGATACTGAGCCACTGCAGCACACTCAGCCACCAAGCTATCACAGCTCTCCCCACAGCACCCATGCATCGCCAACCACCTTCCTAAGAACCTACCCCACTACTCATCCCACACAGCAAGGTTGTTCTAGTAACAGCTTTCCATGTGGACCATTCAAGCCACTATGCTGATCAAAAGCAGTAGCTGCATCTCATTTATAAAAAAAATAAAAGAGGCTTTTAAAATTGTTTCCCCATATGAAGCGGCACAAACATTTCATAGATTGTTAGTTTTAAGTGTGCAATTGATGACTCTAGGCGTTACACAAGGACTTACCTTTCATACAGCATCCCACTGATTGGCGGCAGCCAATGAATAGTTACAGAGTCCAGAGTCTGTCTGATCACTTCTGGAGCCACTGAAATGGGCGCAGGTTTTTTAGAATGGATCCAGCCTTGATACACCAGGTCCAAGTAACAATGCATACGTGCCACCTGGTTTGGTGTAAAATTGTTGGTGCAGCTATCATCTGAAGAAGGAAAGGAAGAAAGATTGGAGTATTTTTATTTTGGAAATAATTGTTGTCATTTCACTAAAAATAGAAGATTCACAAAAACATAACATCTCAAACAAAAATGGCATTGGGAAATGACTCAGCTTTCTTCAAAACCAAATTTCTGTTCATCATTTGGAGTGGAGATTTTGGACAATATCTGGTCTCTCCATGAACCATGCGTGCACTCTTAACCATTTCGTGCCCCAATGCTATCCTAGCTCAAATCAATTCATCAAAGCTCAAACCTTAGAGGTTAACAGCTCAGAATCCCATCCAGTAGATTGACTATAGAAAATCTTTCAGAACCAAGTACCATTTTACCTTTTCTTTAATGGCCTCAGATTTAAACAAAAAAATTTAGACTTATGTGCCATGGCATGGATTTTGGATCCAGTTTCTATATTAATCCCCAGGCATCTGAATTTCCCCCCTTTCCCAATTTTGATCTATTATTTTGAGTGCTTAGCCCCTGCTCTACTCTCTATACATACATGACTGTGTGGCTAAGCTCAGCTCCAATTCCATATACAAATTTGCTGATGACACCACTGTTGTTGGATGAATCACAGGTGGTGTGAATCAGAGTACAGGAGCAAGATAGGACACCTGGTTGAGTGGTGCTGCAACAACAATCTTCCGCTCAACGTCAGCAAAACTAAAGAACTGATTGTTGACTTCAGAAAGGAGAATGAGGGTGAACATGCATCAGTCTACATTGGAAGATCAGCAAAGGAGTGAGTCAGCAGCTTTAAGTTCCTGGACATTAACATATCAGATGACCTGTCCTGGTCCCAGCGCATAAATGAAGTTATAAGGAAAGCGCACCAGTGCCTTTACTTTCTTAGGAGATTAAGGAGGTTCAGCTTGTCATCGAACACCCCAACAAACTTCCACAGATGTACTGTTGAAAGTATTCTGACTGGTTGCATCGTGATCTGGTATGGCAATTCGAATGCACAGGAATGCAAGAAGTTGCAGAGAGTAGTCGACTCTGCCCAATACATCACGGGCACATTCCTCTTCACCATCGGTAGTAACTACAGGCAGCACTGCCTCAAGAAGGCAACAAAGACCCCCACCATCTGGGCCATACCATCTTCTCTCTGTTACCATTGGCCAGGAGGTAAAGAAGCCTGAAGTCCCACCAAATTCAAGAACAGCTACTTCCCTTCAACCATTCAGTTCTTGAATCAACCTGCACAACTCTAACTATGACAGCATAGCATGACCACTTTGATCACTTTGCACTAAAATGGACTTTTGTTTTGTTCTAATTGTGTTCTTTCTTGTAAAAATTGTGTATAATTTATGTTTATGTCTTTCTTGTGAACGTTCTGTCTCTGATGCTATATGCCCGTGATGCTGCTCCAAGTAAGTTTTTCATTGCAGCTGTGCATACATGTACCTGTGCATATGACAATAGCCTCAACTTTGACTTTGAATATTTTAACATCACTTTTACTGAACATATTACATCACTCAGGAATCTGTCTGGTTTAAATTATACTTGAAAAACTACGTTTTTAAACAGTGGAATACCAGAACTCTAAACGTTGACACACTTTCACTATCACTATGACAAAATGGAAGGTCTTGGGAGTTACAGATGAGGAAGGACATTCAACCCACCTTAGACACACCATAAAGCTACACCACATACACATTGCCCTTAAAGGTGGAATTAAATTGATTCTTAAATATGACAAGATCTTCTCAAGCAACATCTAAACAAACATCCATTTCATATCTCAATTAATTTCCACATGAAGAACTTTCTGATATCTGTGGCAAAATTAAATTGCAATCATATGGACCCTCTGTGACTGGTTGCTCCATGTTAACAGCTGCAACAGTTGCTCCAGATCTTGGCCACAATGAGAAGGATAAGAATGAGTTTGGTGTGATCAAAGGCATTCAGAGAACAGTGAACTCAAGGCATACAGAGAACAAGTATTCAGAGACACTGGTAACCCAACAGATACAATGATGAGGATAAGAATAAATGAAATCAGAATGGTGACAAGGGAAACTGGATGCAGGAGGCTGTCCACAGATTGGGGTGAGTTGGAAGGACTGAGTGAGTGGGGAGGTTTTGGAGGATCACGAGGAAAGCACAATTAAAGGGGATGGAGGTTATCCTTCCTAGGCAGGAAATGAAGTCCCACATTAAGTCAGCTTGGAAGGATATTGGAGAGGGAGGACAAGGATGCAACCCTTACAGTTCACTTTTATTCTCTCGTAACACTTGTAAAGAATGGTCAACAACACTCGTAAAGAATGGGCAAGAGATCTGTTGAGAGTGTCTCAGGTGCTAGGAGCTAATATAGCTTTAATTTCTGAGTTACTTTCGGAGCTGAAGCGAGCAAATTATTTGAGGAAGTGATGCAAGTATATGATGTTCTGGCCAGTGTACACAAAGAAAAAGGAGGGTTGTGGAGAAGAAGAGTTCCACTTCATGGAGCATCAACATCAGTTTTGGGATGGAAAGGAGCTGTTCCACTGGATCAGGTTGCACCTGAACCAGGCTGGGACATGGGCTCTGGCAGAAAGGATTAAAAGAATTGTCACAGGGTTATTAAACCAGTAATTTATTTGAAAGGTTCAGTGGGAAAAAAGGTAGCAATAATGAAGCAATGGCCTCTATTTGTCCTGTAACAATTCTATAATTCTATGAATGTTTATAAAAGAAGTGAAGTTGAAGAGAGGATGGTGGAAGAGTAGACTAACAATCAGATCTGATGCTTTCGGCACCACAGGTGGAGGGAAAAATAAAGGGTGTTAAGTTAGCTAGAAATAAGAAATGTGTTTTTCATACATTGGAGTACAAGAACAGGTAAGATTGTGTAGTCTAAGTAAGCATCCTTGAAGAATAAGGCACATATTGAATGAATTTCAGGTGCAAGTTAAACTTGAATTTGAATCAGATGGATATTAGGCAAATCAAGGGATAACAGGACAGTGATGAAATATGGCACTGAGGTGGAAGATTGACCATGACCTTGACGAAGTGAGGGAGTGGCCTTGATAGGCCAGGTGGTCTACACCTGATCCCGACATTCTCAAAGGGTATGACATCGTGGGTACCACTGAGAGAACTGCGAGAAGTCAAAAATGGGAACCAACCATATCTTGTTAAATGGATAATAAGAAGAGAAATAAAAATGGTGATGGGTTAGTGGGGATGAGGTTGGATAGGCAGTGGTTAAGTAGCTAAAGTAATTAAGGATGACATTACATCACCTTTGAGGGATAGGATATAATGAGAGGTAACCAAGCAGTGGAGCAATTAATGGGTAGAATTAAGAAATAAAAAAAGGATAAAAATGCGTACTGTTGTTAATTTAAATGAAAATAAGAAAACCGAAAACACTTTGATGCCTTATGCTCGTATTTTCTGTAAAGGAAGAGGAAGGCATATCTGACAACCAAAGAACTGAAATCAGACACTGGACTCACCCACGAAGATTCATAAAAGCAAAATAATAACAATAGAACCATAGAACACTACAGCACAGAAAACAGGTCATTTGGCCCTTCTGGTCTGTGCCGAAACTTTATTCTGCTAGCCTCATTTACCTGCACCTAGTCCATAACCCTCCAGACCTCTCCCGTCTATTTATCTATCCAATTTATTCTTAAAACTTAAGAGTGAGCCCGCATTTACCATGTCAGATGGCAGCCCGTTCCAGACTCCCACCACACTCTGAGTGAAGAAGTTCCCTCTAATGTTCCCCCAAACCTTTCCCCTTTCACCCTAAAGCCACGTCCTCTCGTACTTATCTCTCCTAATCTTGGTGGAAAGAGCTTACTTGCATTTACTCCATCTATATCCCTCATAATTTTGTAAACCTCTATCAAATCTCCCCTCATTCTTCTATGCTCCAAGGAATAAAGTCCTAACCTATTCAATCTTTCCCTGTAACTCAACTCCTGAAGACCCAGCAACATTCTAGTAAATCTTCTCTGCACTCTTTCAACCTTACTGATACCCTTCTTATAGTTAGGTGAGCACATCATTGGTCCCTACATGGACCACGACATCTGGCTGCTCACCCTCTCTCCTGACAATATCGAGAATTCGATCTGAGATAGAGGACCCTGATGAAGTAAGTAATGGGACTGAACAGCAAGAACTCTCCAGTTCCAAATGGTTTTCCTCATAAGATTTTAAAGGAAGTGGATGAGAACATTTCAAATGGCTTTACTATAATCTTACAAAATTCTTTCAATGGAGTCATGGAGCCACACAATACAAAAATGGACCTCTTGGCCCACCAAATCCGCACCTACCATCAACTGCACATTTACACTAATCTTAAATTCTCATTGACTCCTCCCAAATGTTACCACTCACCTGTACACCAGGGACAATTTAAAGTGGCCAATTGACACACCAGCCCACACGTCTTTGAGACATGGGAGAAAATCAGAGCACCTGGAGGAAATCCATGCAGCCACAAGCGGAACATGTGAATCCTACACAGACAGCACCTAGAGCCAGGATTGAACCCAGTCTCTGGTGCTGTGAGGCAGCAACTTTGCTTGCTGTGCCACTGGGCTGCCCTATTAATAAATAGAAAATTGCATGTGTCATCCTGCTCATTAAGGAAGTGAAAGGAAGAAACCAAGGAATTATAAATAAGTTAGTCTAACATCAGCAACATGGGTAGGTTATGGCTGAGGCAAGGGTCCAAAGGGTCTGCATATTTCCCTCTCCATTTAAGCTGTCAGTGTTCACTGGGAAATGCATTCTTCCCCTGCATAACATGAAAATAAAGTGAAATAAAGGCATGTTGGGGTATTATTAGGAGTTACATCCAATAGTCAGGAAACTCTGTTAGACCAGCACTGTCAAAGTCCTGATGGTATCAGATATCGGAGTTTTGGTAAATTGGTTTATTATTCACTCGAAGTAGAGAGAAAAACTTGTCCTTCATATAGATCAATTCATTACAACAGTACATTGAGGTAGTACAAGGTAAGCTAATAATAGAGTGCAGAATAAAGTGTTACAGTTACAAAGAAAGTGCAATGCAGGCATACGATAAAGTGCAAGGTCATAATGATGAGATTGTGAGGTCAAGAGTCCAACTTATTGTACAAGGGAATTGTTCAATAGTCTTATAACAGCAGGATAGAAGCTGCCCTTGAGCCAGGTGGCATGTGCTTTCAGGCTTTTGTATCTTCTGCCTGATGGGAGGGGTGATAAGAGATGATGTCCAGGGTGGGTGGGGTCTTTGATTATGCCAGCTGCTTTACCAAGGCAGAGAGAGGTGTAGACAAAGTCCATGGAGGGGAGGCTGACTTCCATGATGTGCTGAGCTGTGTCCACAGCTCTCTGCAGTTTCTTGCAGTCATGGGGATAGGAGTTGCCATACCAAGCTGTGATGCATCCAGACAGGATGCTTTCTATGGTGCATCAATAAAAATTGTTGAGGGTCACTGGGGACATGCCAAATTTCTTTAGCCTCCTGAGGAATTAGAGGTGCTGGTGAGTTTTCTTAGCTGTGGCATCTACGTGGTTGGACCAGAACAGGCTATTGATGATGTTCACTCCAAGGAACTTGAAGCTCTCAACCCTCTCAACCTCAGAACCACTGATGTAGACAGGTGCATGTGCACCACCCCCCTTCCTGAAGTCAATGACCAGCTCTTTTGTTTTGCTGACATTGAAAGGTTGTTGTCATGACACCATATCACCAAACTCTCCATCTCCTTCCTGTACTCCAACTCACTGCTATTTGAGATATGGCCCACTACGGTGGTATCATATGCAAACTTGTAGATGGAGTTAGAGCAGAATCTGGCCACGCAGTCGTGAGTGTATAGGGACTAGAACAGGGGGCTGAGAATGCAGCCGTGTGGGGTACCAGTGTTGATGATAATCGTGGCAGTGTTGTTGCTGCCTATCCTTACTGATTGCAGTCTTTGGATCAGGAAGTCAAGGATCCAGTTGCAAAGGGAGGTGTTGAGTCCCAGGTCTAGGAGTTTGAAGATGAGTTTGCTTGGAATTATAGTATTGAAGGTGGAACTGTAGTCAATAAACAATAGTCTAGCGTAGGTGTCCTTACTGTCCAGATGTTTCAGAGATGAGTATAGTGCCAGGGCGACGGTGTCTGCCATAGACCTGTTTCGATGGTAGGTGAATTGCAGTGGCTTGAGGTTGTCTGGGAGGCTGGAGTTAATGTGTGCCATGACCAGCCTCTCAAAGCACTTCATGATGGTGGATGTCAGAGCCACAGAGCAGTAGTCATTAAGGCATGTTACCTTGTTTTTCCTTCGGTAGCGGGATGATAGTGGTCTTCTTAAAGCACATGGGAACCTCAGAATGAAGCAGGGAGAGGTTAAAAATGTCTTCAAGTAGCCCACCAGCTAATCTACACAGGATCTAAGGACACAGCCAGGGACACCATCCGGGCCAGATGCTTTCCGCCGGTTCATTCTCCAGAAGACTGATCTTACGTCTGCAACGGTCACTGTGGGTTCAGGTGTATTGGAGGCTGTTGGGGTGGGTGGTGACATTCCAACCTCCTTCTGTTCAAAACATGCATAGAATGCGTTAAGCTCATTGGGAAGTGATGTGCTGCTGTCAGCAATGCTGCCTGACTTCGTTTTCTAGCCTGTTATAGCACGTAAGCCCTGCCACAACTGACGGCTGGTCCGGGACTCTATTTTGGACTGGTATTGCTTTACGGAGGTCGTATCTCAATTTCTTATAAAGGTCAGGGTCACCTGATTTGAACATCATGGTCCCAAACTTCAGTAGGGAGTGGATCTCCCAGTTTATCCATAGTTTCTGGGTTGGGAACACCCAGATTGTCCTCTTTGGTCCACAGTCCTCAAAACACTTGCTGATAAAGTCCATGACAATGGTGACATACTTATCTAGGCTGGCTGCCAAGTCTTTGAACATGGACCAGTCTACCGACTCAAAGCAGTTGCCTAGAAGCTCAGCTATTTCCTCAGACCAGCACCGTATGACTTTCTGTACTGGATCTTCTTGTTTCAGCTTCTGTTTGTCTGCAGAGAGAAGGAACACAGCCTGGTGATCTGATTTACCAAAGTGAGGGTGGGGGGGTGGTGGGGGGGCAGTGGCTCAGTAGGTGTCTTTGATGGTTGTGTAGCAATGAACAAGGACGTTTGGGCCCCTGGTAGGACAGGAGACATGCTGGTAGTACTTCGGTAACACACTCTTGAAGTTGACCTGGTTGACGTCACTGGCAATGACGAAGAGGGCCTCAGGGTATCCCATTTCAAGGCTGTTGACCACGGAGTACAGTTCATTGAGTATAGGCTTCGTGTCTGCCTGAGGTGGGATGTAGACTGCCATCAGGATACTGGTGAACCCCCATGGCAAGCTGCATGGGCGACACTTCATTGTTAGATATTCCATGCTGGGTGAGCAGGAACTTGTCAGGACCGTCACGTCCTAGCACCACAAGGTGTTGATTAGGAAGCAGACCCCTCTGCCTCTAACTTTGCCCAAGGATGCCTACTATATTCACCGGAACATTAGGGAGAATATCACATTCATTTTAACCTTTCTGCCCTAAAATCATGCTGAGACTCGGGATATACTTGTATAGCCAATTAAGTAACACTGCAACAAGCAGCTTTCCAATAGTACAGAGATGTCATGCCAGTTGTTCCAACTACTTGAGTCTCCTTTTGTTGTTGGAAGATATCATAATGTAGGGTCCTCACACATCTTGTGGACTGAACCTTCTGTTAAGCACAGAAGGAATAATTTGTAGACCTGGAACAGTGATGTCTATTCCCCACATCTGATAGTTTTGGCTATCCGTGCCTGATGCTTTGTCATCCACAAGAACATTTGGAGATTTATTCAATCCTCCCATGCAAGATTCAGAGTGCAGTTTGGCCTCTCAGTGGCATCTAGGGCTATTATTGATGACAGTGTTTTATATAGACTAAAGCTCTAGGTAACTCCATCTTATTTTGCTCCATGGTAATTTTAGCTGCCTTGTTCCATGTAGCTGCTGCCTTTCGTATTGTGGGTCCCAGTGATTTTGTCATGGGCTTATACATCCTCTCAGTGGTTCCATCTTCACCTGATGGTTGGATACCTTTTCCAAACCTACTTAGCACCTCATACAGTGCTGACTAACTGGTGAAGATGAATGTTCATCAAGGACCAACCATAATATCAGGTTTTGTTTCATGTGATGCGCTTGTCCCAGTGAGGAGAATTATTGGTTTTATTCATGCATTATACTATCTCATACTGGGCCATACATTCCTATGATCTGATACCCAATTAGTGGATCACAGATAGAGACATGAGCATTACCAAAGACTTGACTGCCTCCATACCACAGGGATAGAAGTCCCACTTCTGCTCATTAGCCAGAGACTCCAGCTGGAACTGGGCCAGCCTGTTAAGTTCCATTGGTGGACCAGTCTGTCAGCACTCAGCATTGTACACTTGATTGTATACCTGACTGAGCTATACAAAATTACGAGAGGCATAGACAGTGAGAAACTTCTCCCCTTAGTAGAGCTGTCAATGATCAGAGGACAGAGACTTTAGGTAAGGGGTGGGAGATTTAGAGCAGATTATGAATCTTGGAACTAACTGCCTGAGAAGGTGGTGGAGGCAGGTACTCTCCAAACACTTCAGAAGTACTGAGATGAATGCTTGAAATGTCATGGCTTAGGGAGCCACACACCATACTCCAGAAATTGGGATCAGTATAGATAGGTACTTGACTGCCTGCATGGACACAGTGCAGTGAAGGGACTGTTTCAGTGCTTTATAACTCTATTGCACACTCACAAATAAGAAATCACATCTGACAAGCAAGAATATGAACACTTGCACAGGCCAGGAGAGGTTAGTCCCTTCAGGAGTGGACAAGAAAATAAAACTATGGCTGCTCCAACAAGATAACAAGTTAAAAAAGTGGGTTTTCTTTACTTAATAATGTTGTCCTTACCAAGAAACTGAACAAGTTCTTGGAGCTTTATTGTGTCATTCTAAGAAAACATTAGTAATGTGGTCTTTATTCCCAGAATGGCATTGCTCAATGTTGGAATATGGCATCAATTTTCCACTATTAAGTAAGGCTAGCACAGAATAGAGGATTCTAATCAGCCATTAAGCACAGTGGTACTTTACATTTGTTTGGATTCTGTTTAAAGGTTTCCTAAGTGATAAGAAGTATGTGTTTTTAATATATCCTTATAATGCATTACTTGCCGTCTCTCCCTTGTTGGTGGTCATTGAAATTGGCTGGGAGTCAGAAGGCTTCAACAATCATCTCAGAACCACAGTAATCACCAGGCAACCAGCAGCAGAAAATTTTATAAACCTACTATCTATCTCATAAATGATAAATGACTTATCTCATAACCATGTCAATCAGCTTGCCAATCTGGTATTTGCCTCTGGTTCTACACGATCTATACAATCTACACAATTCTTGCACTAATGTTATTACGTTATTTTTCTTTATTTTGTTGTCTATGTTTAATTTACGTTAATTTAAGTTTATGCAATTTACGTTTGTCATATTTGTAACGTATATTGCTGCTGCTGCAAAAAGCTAATTTTCATGGCATTTATACCCTGGGTATGTACACCCATGACGATAAACTTGAACTTAAATTAAGACCATTCAATTGTTTGCTTTTGATAAGCCTTTCAAAAAATTGAAAATCTATTTCCTCAATTAATCTGCTAACAAGCAATAATTGTTGGACAAATCCTGAGGAGCAGGATTTTCTTAAAAACAATATTTCAGGGTGCAGTCAAAAGAAGACCATATTAGATTTCCTGCATCTGCAGTGTTTTTTTTATTTTCATTTGCTGAGTTAACACTCTGTAAATCCAAAGATAAAATTGGATATATTTTATTTTGCAGTAACTTATTTATTAAGTGATTATTTGACAGATTTCATTTAGGTTTCCAATTCTGGCCAAGACAGTGGTTTACAACACTGAGCTAAAGTGGAATTCACAGCGGCTTGAGACATAGAGGCAGTAGCATGTACTGATGTCCACAGATAAAGCATCAGAAATTAGTCTGCACAGGGCCTTCAACAGAGCACCAAAATTAAGTGCATGACAACAAGTGGAGGGCAAGATCTTCAAGGGATCAGTGCCATAGGCATCCAATGAATAAATCCAACACAAGGATCAAAGAATACAGTCACCGAGTTGATTACACTAATCAGCTAAATCATGATACTTATCCCCCACTCCCATCATTTTAGAATGATTTGGTCTGCAGTCATATTGCTAGATCAATGATCCAGTCATCACACCCATTCTTGGCTTGAAAATAGCACTCTGTACATTAGATGCCAAGGCACTGAGCCATACATAGAATGGGGTGGAATGCCTTTGGGGCCACACTCAGGATGATCTTTAGACTGGCTACTATTCTTTGATGTCTTCCAGCATGGTTTCTATTTGCTTGTCTATGAAGCAGTGCCCCTCAGAATGGAGATCACACCCATGTACCAAGAACGTCAACAGTTTGCTGGAACCACTTAGCAGTCTGAACTGAATTATCCACATTAACTCTCCCCAAGATTGGTAGAAACACAGTTACAGAAACAATAGCATATCCCAACTGTCTGCAGATAAAATTAACGCAACTAACCTTCTCAGATGCAATGCAAATATTCACATTAATTATTTTGGGCTTTTCTCTTATTTTAGTTCTGGCTGTTGGATCTATGATATGTTGAGAAAAGATCATTTTCTCAGAAGCTTTAAGAGCTCCCCTCTACTGTCCGTTGTGACTGATCAAACACAAACTAATAAATGTCCTCCAAGACTTTTCCACTGTGCAGATAGTTGGAGAGGAAACTTGGACTGATTAAAACAAAATCCCAACCGAATCCAAGATGCATTTGCTTTCAATAGGATTCTCAGAGGCTTGAAGACCCTGCTCAGAGTGGGCAATTTGTGTGTATGTGTGTGAATTTTAAGTCTGAGATAAAATATGTCAGTCCTGGAGAATGAAATATGTTATTTTCCAGACACCCAAGTCTGGTAATAGCACAGTTTATTTCAGAATAAAACTTCTGTAACCCTGTCTAAGTAGTGGTCTTCAGTTCTAACCTTCGAAAAATATGCAATATTTATCTTTCATTTCCCTCGAAGAACAGAATGAATTTATCATGGTCAATCATTTCCTTATCAGCTCTCTCCCAAACATCAGTAGTAAAATGGAAAGAGTCATCAATGGTGTCATCAAACAACAATTACTCACAAATAACATGCTCAATTTCGGGTTTTGCCAAAACTACTTGGTTCCAAACTTTATCATAGTCTTAATCCAGATTTGGATACAACAGCTGATTGCAATAGCAGCTCCACTCAATATAAAGGTAGCATTCAACTCAGCATTGCATAAGGGAGCCCAAGCAAAACAGAAATTAACAGAGTTCAGTGAAAACTCTTTCATGGCTGAAATTGCACCAGACACAAGGGTTAAATGATCACATATGTTGCCAACCAATTATCACAACACCAGAACTTCATTGCAGGAGTTCCTTGAGCAAATCCCACACTGATGCTCTAAACTAAAGCAGCTACAGATGGCCTAACCAACTAGATGATTTACAAATGACATGCCCCCCCACCATGAGTTGAGTAGAGTGCCTGTTTGATTACGATTCCAGTGTGTAACTCCATTCGAGTTGAGTGGAAGCGGCTCAGTCATATAGTGGCTGTGGTGTTGAATCAAGCAATCCAGATTAATTGAGTTATTGAGGCAATAATCCAGTAAATGCAAATTTCAATTGCACCATTGCATTTTGAAGAATCCAGAAGGAAAGAAAACTAGGGATAAAATCATTAATGAAGCTGAGAGATTGTCAAATAAAACATTAACTGATGTCCCTCATTTCCTCTTGGGAAAGATGATTTCCATGGTTACACAGTTTGGCTTATAGATGATTCCAGCCTCTCACTGACGTGCACGAGTCTAAACAGAAGTGGGCCAGCAAGTCAATCACATGGGAAACAACCACAAAGAAAAAGATGTCCAACTGTATTTTCCAATAAACCAGGGATGAGAACTACATGCCAAAATAAGTCTCTGGATGGATAAAGAGTCACGTGAAATTACATTAGAAACCAAATAAGGCAAAAGTGAGTTTTATGAGAACTTGACAGCCATGAGAAAAAAATTAAGAAATACTGAAAATGATCTTCAACTGAACTTCATCTGGTCTTCGTGGATGGAAACAAACTCATTCCAACCCACTTTCAAAAGAAAAGGACAAGGTCTAAGTAACATAACAAAAGACAAAGGACTTGAGTAACAAGAAGAGCAACTAAAATACTGAATTATGTAGAAAGGATAGGTGAACATAAGTCAACCCATCTCTATACTTAAGAGGTGTGTCTAGCATTCAGTAGTGGGAAGATGGCCTTTTTTGTCCTCATGTACTAAGTTTAAGAACGACTGCAAGGGTGAGATAATTGAGAAATCAAGCAGAAAGCATATGTTAAACTATAATCTACTTTACAAAGAAACAAAGCACAGGACAGCTTAATGACCCCGAATACTAGCAGTAATAAAACAATGTGAAACACCTCCCAAGCTTTAAAGTTAATATAAGATTAAAAAAAGGTCAGTTTTATTTGTGCATCATATTCGTGCCATGAAAATCTGTTCTGAAGAATTTGTATATGCCACATCGTACCTCTGTCTCACCAGTTTTCACTTCAGAGGTTTCTACGTATTGATTCATTCCACCTCCCTAAAATGGATAAAGGTAACACATAAAGGCTCACCAATATGTTAATGGTGGCATTGCTTGTTTATTGTATCAGTTATTACCTTTCTCTACAGCCAGGATAGATGGAAAAAGATGCTGTACAGCCATCCTGCACACACACAAATGAACATACAATGCCAATCAAAATGGAAACATGAATCAGATTGGGATAGTGGCAGATTGAGAGAACCAAAATTACTTTCTGTGTGACAGATGAAAGATCGTGGGGTATGTAAAGTTGACATCCCCATTGTCTAACTTTGCAAGGCAAGATGAAAAATAATGATAATTACGGAGAAATAGCCCTGCAGATAAACTTAATGTTATAAATGAATAGTTTTTTCCTAATCCAAATCTGAAAACATCAGCAACAAATGTAACACTTCAAGAAGCACTCCTTGTGACCAGTAATAAAAAGACCAAATAGCAATGTCTCAAAACACACATGGCAAAACTATGCAAGCCACTATCTCAACGTTATCCATGGGATATCACCTTTTGCTATCTACTGCCAATATAGCATTCAATCCAAGTAAAATTAAGGTTCTATAAATCTTAATAATTATCATTGAAATGGAACTTCATCTACTACTCTCCAAAACCTCCAGTGAATTACATCAACTGAATAAGCCTCTCATCACTTGCTCAGCCAATTCCTACAGGAATTTTGGCTCTATCTTAACCTATGATCTAACTTCTAAATTCTTAGATTTTCCTGTTTGTTTAAATGAACATTGAGATCAACCTGTGTATTTAAAGAACTGATTCAAAAAATCATTTTTATGATGTTTTCCAAGTTATTTTTTCTTAAGAAATCAGAATGGAAAAGAAACTTGATCCTTCAGAGTTAAATCAGTTTTCATTGGATCTCAAAAGAAAAAAGGAAATGAAAAAAGGCACAGCTAAGTTAAACGACAACTGCAACGATTTGCAGATGCCACTTTAATGGAGCACCAAAGTCTTCCAATTCTGATTTTTTTTTAATTTAAAAAATGTTTGAAGGACAAGAACGAAATGGAATCAGAATGACATCAGGTTTGGATAGACCTGAGAGCAACCATTGTAAAGTTGACCGATTCCCGTACGAATGGCTTGGAGTCTAACAGCACAAGTGACGTGGGAATCATCTTTCATCACATGCTGGTTTGTTTCAGCAAACTATGTTACTTGAAGGTATTCTTAACACACTTTTACATCTCACAGAAATGCCAACGTTCTCTCAAGATAAAGCTCTGCCAAACTTGACCCTGAACATCGGCTAGAGAGTACAAGTCCTCATTATCACGTACAACTCGATACAAGCTTTTATCTTCAAAAGGCAATTCACTGATCTCTGGTCTTTAGTGTGAAGAGTGCTGTTGTTTTTTTTTAACAAACAGAAATATATTCATTTTATATGAGTACCAACCCAATAAAGCATGGGCAAATGTAGAATTTGTGGTAAATAGTGACCCACGTTGAACCCTGACCTATGAAGTTTTGCATATTTTTCCTCTGATGGTGTGAAGTTCCACCAGGTGCTCCTGTTTCCTTCCAAGTCCTAAAGATGTGCGACTATAAACTATCCCTCAGTGCAGATAAATGGCAAAAAAAAAGCAAAGGGGAGTTGAAGGGCATATGTGATTTGTTTGGAAATAAACTGAGGGGGAATGAAACTAATGTGATTTGTTACCTAGGAGCTAAGATGGACCCAATGGGTCAAATAGCCTCTTTCAGTGTTGTTACGAGTAAGGGATAAAAAACAATAATAAATCTTCATGTTTAATGCTCCCCAGTTCAACATTAGACAACTCTATTTAGGATTTGTCTCTCTCAGATATTTCATGTTGAAGATTGGGATAGAATTTGCTATTCTTTGACCATTCATACAGTTCCATCTGTTCCTAGGCTGCTCCTCAAATAGTTAAACAAAACATTATGTTACTTCCTTAACTTGTAAGTACTACTGCATCAGAATGCAACTGCATCAACATTTAAAGCACTTGCCTGAATTCCCTCTCCTTTGTTTAAATGGTCCAATGAATCTATTTGCTTTAACCTAACTAATAGCTCCACCAGAGTGGGATGAGAGGAGCATCAGACAAATTTGCTCAGTTTTAATGTACCGGTGTCATTCTGTACAATTCCTGGCAACTTTGTTTCTTAGGTTTCCTCAAGTGTGTGCTTTAATGGTGGCTACTTGATCTGCTGGTTCCTCAAAGACAACAACTCTTGCTTAGTCCACATAGTTCACACAAAACCACCAGGTACCTTCACCAACTACAACAAAAGCTGGGAAAACTTGGGCCCCCACATTTTTAAAAACATCTCAGGCACAGACCTTTGCAAGAAATATGGATGAAATGTGGAGTGGAAGCAGGGAGTTTGGTGACAGTAGGAATTCAATGGAGAAGCAGAAAATACAAGTCCCAAGCCAAGAGGAGGACATGCAGCCACACAAATACTGTGGCCACAAGGGCAGACCCGAGGCTAGCTATCCTGTGGCAGGTAACTCACTTCCTTATAGCCAAAGGCCTTTCCACCATTTACAAGGCACAAGTCAGGAATATGATGGAGTTCTCTCCATTTGTCTGGATGAGTGCAGTTCCAATGGCTCTCATGAAGCTCAACATCCAGGACAAGAGAGCCCACTTAATGGACACCACGTCTACCACCCTAAACTCTCCTCCCTCTGCCACCAGTGTACAGGGCTGCAGTGTATACTATTTACAAAATGCACCCCAGTTTCTCACCCAGGTTATTCCAAAAGCATCTCCCAAACCTGCAACCTCGACCACCCGAAGGAACACCACCAGCTGCAGGTTCCACTCCAAGTCACACACCATTCTGACTTGGAAATGTATTGCTGGTCCTTCATCATTGCTGGATCTAAATCCTGGAAATCTCTCCCCGACAGCACTATGGGAGTGTCCTCGCAAGTAGGATTGCAGGGTTCAAGAAAGTAGCTCACCACTACTTCTTCATGGGCAATAAGGGATGGACAATAAGTACTGCCTGCCAGCGATCTTGAAAATGAATGAAAAAGACAACTTTCCTTCCCCTCCAGATTTACTATCTGGTACTTAAATATTGTGTGTTGGATTCTCCACTCCTCCTCAAGCTTGAATAAATGATTGAGCCATTGACTAGTTTGATTTATGCAATGAATAAATAAATAAACAGCAATGTAGTGCACCCAATTAACAGTAAATACATAAATCATCTGATCTCTATGGGGTTTAACTCCAAGTGTCAAATCAAAGTGACAGATTCAGCTGTGATCCCTGCAGCATTTGAGAGCATCAAAGCACTACAAGTGTTCCAGAGTCTGGCATTTGCTTCCACCTGCCAAAACACAGAGATAAGTCACAGAGTTGTACAGCACAGAAACGGGCTCTTCAGCCCATCATGTTCATGCTGCCTGTTGTACCTACCTATGCTAATCCCATTTACCTGCATTAGGTCCATAGCATACTATACCTTGGTGGTTCATGTACTTGTCTAGATACTTCTTAATGATGTGAGAGTTTCTGCCTCCACCACCTCCTCAGAAGTAGATTCCAGACTCCAACCATGCTGTGTGTGAAAAAGTTCCCCCACAGATCCCTTGTAAACCTTCTACCTTAATTTATGACAACCTCCTCCAGAGACATTGGAGTTTCCACTCCTTCACCACCACCTGGAGTAGTTGTTGCCATCAATTCTAGTGACCTGACCTTTAACTAGCCAGGACAGCAAAGTCCACTTGATCTCATTCACCGGCTTCATGGCCATGTTCCTGCAGCTTGCCAATGTCATCATCCCATCCTTTGTGCACCATGTCCAACCTCCATGTCAACTCCTTGCTTTTGCCTGTGGACCAGATGGTATAATGCTCACTCCAATATCTCGAGGATGCCACACAGAACTGTTAGGGAAAAAGGCTCACATATCACTGACACTGGTCCAAACGAGAGCTTTTAATCCTAAGTAATAGCAGCAATGAGCAATAATTTAAGGTAATCTTTGTACAAATTGACACCTTTGTGAATCACAGCCTACTGACAGATTCATCTCCCTTGCAGACTCACAAACAATATCATAATCATTATTCCCTTTGAATTCTGTCTTCCAATATCCTTTTATCTTCAACTGATATATGATTGTCAGCCCTTGCACTTTATGTCCTTGAAGCTTTAATAAATCTCTGACCTCAATAACCCCCAAGTTTGCTCACTTTCTCTCTTTTTCTGTTAAGAAATATATTTCATTCAATCTCAAAATGTTTCTTCCACTCTTATATCCAAGCTCTGCTTCTCAATTAAACCTGGCTTGATTTACTGCAGAGCACAGCTGCATAACATGGTGAGAGCAGTCCACCAGATTAACATCATTTAGCCATTTCCCTTGGAGTTACCCAGTTGATTAAGGGCATAAGCAAAGTAGAATCATTTTCTGTGCTTGGGCCCCATTCCAACCAAGCAGACCCGAATGAATCTGATCCAGAATCAAACCATAAATGCCAGGGCTAACTCAGAGAATCACAGCAGAAATCTCAATAATCCTATAATGATGCTCAGAGGATTGGAAGTTTGCAAATGTTACACCCACTGTTTAAAAGAGAAGGGAAGAGGGATAAAGCCATCAACTATGGGCCAGTTGCCTAACTAAAAGAGGCAGCAAGCTTGTACAAAATTAAAAGGCTTTTTTTTAAAAAAATGGTCAATAAAAAAGAAAATCAGGTTGCGATTGAATTCTTTAATGAACTGAGGAGGCAGTGTAGTTAATGGGCTGAAGCACTCAGGTCAGCCTGCCAACCAAATTTCTCAGCTCCAGCAAGTCTGGGTTCAATCCGTACCTTGGACACTCTCATTGTGGAGTCTGCATATTCTCCCCACAACTGTGTCGGTTTCTCTGGTTTGGCTCAATTTTCCAAAGACATTTTGGCTGATAAGTTAATTGGCCACTGAGAACTGCCCCTCAGTGGCAAAGGGGACAGGTGTGAGAGAGAACAAGTCGCAGGGCTATAGGGAGATGAGAGGCAATGGGAATGATGGGATTGCACTGTTGGGAGTCTCAATGGACCTGATGGGCTAAATGGCTTCCTATGGCAAATAACTCAGTTTTCAGCTCTGCTATAGTTTGATTTTGGAACAAAACTACCGCATTAAAAATGTATTAAAACATTAATAAGTAAAACATTAAAATAAAGTAAAATAATTAACCTCTTCATCAGAAGTTCCCATTAAAATGAATGTGTATTCTGATCTAATGCAAGGTCCGTCTGGCATTTGCTCGATTGGCTCCGTCAGAGAGGAGTTACAGGAGTGTTGATGTTCAACATTCAGCCCACCCAAGATTGAGAATGGGGCCACTCAAGTCTGTACAACGCTTATCCATAAGTGGCTCCAAAGCAGTACCAACACCCCCACCACTCCCACAGAATTATTGGCCACACCCACCCCAATTTGCTCTATCTTGTCTCTATAAACTTTCCAAGGGCACTTAACCAATTACCATAAATGAGTCTGAATGGCAAAGTTACAGGGATAGCAGTAGCAGGTATATCAAATTGCCTGAGTCAGCGAAAGCAAACAGCAGTGATAATAGGGGGAAATAAAAGCAGGTAGGCCATTTGGCACCTCCTCACTGATCCACCACTGATGATCTTTTACCTCAGCGACACTTTCTTGCACTAACCCCATATCACTCGATTTCCTTATTATCTAAAAATCCATTGATTGATGTTAGGGTTATTCTCATTACAGCACAAAAGGCTAGGTGAAGATTTAGTGGAGGTTTTTAAAGTCATGACTGGTTTTGGTAGAGTATATAAGATTAAGGCAAATGACAGAAGAACCAGGAGTCAAACAAGGGTTATTTTGTCTTTACATAGCAAGCTGTGACCTGTATGGCACTGTCAGAAAGTACATTGGAAGAGGTTTCAGTGGTAACATTCAAAAGAAAAATGGATAAATACTGAAGGAAAAGCATAAGGTTAATTGAACAGCTCCATCAAAGAATTGGTGCAGTGGTCAAAATGGCCTCCTCTTGTGCAGCACAACTCCTTGCTGCCTGACCTGCTGAGTGTTTGCAGCATTTCCAGTTTTTATTTCAGGTTTCTTGCATCTGTTTTTTTTTATTATTATTATTATTTATTATAACCCCATCTGATTTCTACTCCTCTCCTCAAAGAGCTGAAGTTATTCTCATGCCACCCAAACAGGGAGGGGGTCGTTTATAAACTCTGCTCTTAGCCCCAGTGATGGTATTGGCTTTTTTGAGATCATGTACATTGCTGGGCTATATAATTTAAGTATGCTGCAGAGACAAGAGACGATTATATCATCCACAACACAACATTATGTCATCCATCACAACACACAGAAATGGGCCCTTCAGCCTACCACATCAATCCTGACCTTTTTGCCCACTCATCCCATTTACCCACATTTGGACCATACCCTTCTATGCCTTGCTTATTTAAGTCCATGTCTAAATGCCTCTTAAATGTAGCAATTGTATCTGATTCCCAAAAAACTCACCCCTTAGATCCCCTTTAAAACTCCTTCCTCTCACCTTAAACCTGTGCCCCCTTCTTTTATATACCCCTACCATGGGAAAAAGTTTATGACCATCTACTCTTTCTATGCCTCTCATAATCTTACATACTTCTATCAGGTCACCCATCAGCCTCCTATGCTCCAGGGAACATGTCTACTTATCCAAGCTCTCCCCATAACTACAGTCCTCCAATCCAGGCAACATCCTGGTGAATCTCCTCTGCACACTCTCAAATACTATCACATCCTTTCTATGTTGTGGTGACCAGAAATGCACACAATATCCCAAGTGCAAACTAACCAGTGGTTTGTATAGTTACAAGATAACTTCCCAACTTTTATATTCAAAGGTCCTGCCAGAACTGAACACCTACCTGTGTAGCTCATGTAGTTGGTGAATGGTGTGCCAGAATATTGCACTTGACCACACGTATCATTCACTGGATCTGGGTCCCGACAGACTTTGCTCTTAATAGTTGGGAGGGTGTCCGCACACAGGTCCCCAGTTTCCATCGATGGGACTGTCTCCCTGCAAGGGTCATCACATGACTCCTTCTCACTCACTCCTTTGAAGACATGGTACAAACCAAGAATATGGCCAAGCTCATGGATCATAGTGTTGGTGTGGCCAGGCCTTCCATAGTAGGTTGGACTCAGGACAACCCCACCTGAAAACAAAATGCAAATATTATCAGCCCAGCCTGGAAGATTCAATAATTGCATCACTGGAATCACAGGTAGACAGGGTGATGAAGACGACTTTTGGCACATTGGCCTTTATATGTCAGGGCATTGAGTATAAAAGTTGGGAGGTCCTGGTGCAGTTGTACAGGACGCTGGTGAGGCCGCACTTGAAGTATTGTGTTCAGTTTGGTTACCCTGCTATAGAAAACATGTTATTAAACTGGAAAGAGTGCAGAAAAGATTTATAAGGATGTTGCAAGGACTTAAGGGACTGAGTTATAGAGAGAGATTGGACAGGCTAGGACTTTATTCCTTGGAGAGTAGGAGACTGAGGGGTGATCTTATAGAAGTATCTTAGAGAAATCATGAGAGACATAGATAAGGTGAATGCACTCAATCTTTTCCCCAGGTTTGGAGAATCAAGAACTAGAGGGCATAGTTTAAGGTGAGAAGGGAAAGATTTAATAGGAACTTCCTTTACACAAAGGATGGTATCTATGTGTAATGAGCTCCCAGAGGAAGTGGTTGTGGCAGGTACAATAACAACTTTTAAAAGACAGTTGGACAGGGTCATGGGTTGGAAATGTTTAGAAGTTATGGGCCAAATGCTGGCAAATGGGACTGGCTTGGAGGGAGCATCTTGGTCGGCATGGACCATTTGGGCTGAAGGGCCAGTTTCCGTGCTATACAACTCTATGACACTGGCCAACATCGATACATATTCTTAGCTGGAGATACGTTAAATTTATGTTAATTTAAGTTTACATTAACCTATGTTTGTCCTATTCTTATAATGTACTGTGCTGCTGCTGCAAAAGCTAATTTTCATGGCATTTATACCCTGTGTATATATGCCTATGACAAAAATAAAGCTGAACTTCAGATTCCAATTTGCAAGAGGATGGATGGTAAAAATAGAACATGTTCCCTTTAGATTTGTTACTTGGATCAGATTGTTGGGATGGTGGGAGGAAAGCGTCCCTTTGCTGTTCAGCGTCCACTCACAGCTTAGTGTAGATGTAACATTGTACAAAGCTATACAGAGGAAGAACCCCTTGTTTTAATCCTTGGAAGGTCCTTACATCACAGATTGGTGAGATAGTGCCAAGTAGGAACACTGAAGCTGCAACATTAGAAAGAGAAGAGAACAAAATCTGTGTAGTGTTCCTCATTCATAGTCTGTGATGAGGACCAACTTCAGTCACAATGCCTGTCTAACTCCCAATCTGTTTCGTCTTTCCCCATTGGACAAACCTTCCATTCCTGGGAACATCCTAGTGAACCTTCTCTGAACCACCTCCAGTGAAACAATATCTTTCCTTAAATAAGGGGACCAAAACTGATTACAAGGAAGGCAGGAGTAAGATAACTGTTCACCTTGATATTGAGGTGTGAAATAGGAATACACCGTGGTTAGCTGATCTGACAGAACGAGAACTTCGTTGGCTAAATGGCTGTCAATAACAAATTTTCTCACAAAATTTGGCTGTAATTCCAACAGGACTTCAATCTATCGCACAAAGCATTGGCTCAGTTTCTTTTCTTACTGATGCTGTTTGACCTGCTGTGCTTCCAGCATTTTCAATTTTTGTCCCTTCAATTCCATACCATATTCCCGTTTCCTTATACCTTACCTAACATTAAGGCATAAGCCTTGTGCAATTTAGGTGAGTGAAAACATCTTCTTCACCTTGAGAGCAGGATGGAATGGCTTTCCCTGCAGTATCACCTTTCCTCATTCAAAGTTTCAAGTCTGAAAGGTAGCCCACCCTTTCCCTTTGACAGTTGTTATCAAAGGAGAATTCTTGCTGGTAGACTGGTCTGTCGAACAACTCAAGGCAGCGAATCATTCAAAAGAAAATCCACATAGAAAGCATCTACTACATTCCCTTCATTAACTGTTTCCTTTATTGTATCAAAAGAATCTGAATTAGTCAAACACGATGTGCCTTTGACAAATCCATGCTGACTCCTCCATTAAAACAAACTTCCCCAATTTCTTCCCAGGGTATTGTTTCCTAAAAACTTCTCCATCTCTGAGGTTCAACTGAAGGACCTGTAATTATTGGACAAATCTTTACCTCCCTTTGTGAATGTGGGTGATACATAAACCTTCCTCCACTCTTCTGGCACCTCATGTGAATCTAGGGATAATTAAGAGATTAAAGCAATCCTACCTGAAATTCAACTGCAACTTCCCTCAGTCACCTATGATGCTTCTCATTTGGGTCATTACTTGAAGCATCACCGGCCCTTCTTAACCTCCTCCTCATCAACTTTTACTCCATCCACCATCTTTGCTTCTATGGTCTTCCCTTACTATTAAAGCATTTGGGTTCCCTTTTATGTTCACGAGAATTCCATTCTCATATTCTCCCTTTACTCATCTTACTTCAACTTATATCACCGTCTCAGCTTACTCCATTCAGCCTGGTTCTCACGAGAATTAATCAGGCACCTGACAGGTGTCTTTCATCCCCATTTTGTTCCATCATAGTCTTTACCTGTCATCCAGTTTGCGTTATGAACAGATTAAATGAGACCACAAGAATGCAAAGATAGGTTGCAATGCATATCTGTGAACACACTGGTGAGCAGCAGCAAAGAAGAACATGATGAAGTGATGCTGATTGATCTAAAGGAAAAGACAGAGGTAGTTTTTTTAATATCCTTGGACACAGGCATTCAGAAAAATTAGGGGGGGGGGGAGTAAAGAGGCAGCTCTGGGAGATATTGTACTGGAGCGAATGAAGGAGTCAAGGACCAATTCTCTTTTTTTTTGAAGTTAGGAAGCAGGAAGGACAATATCACACTGCCAGGAATATTCCATAGGCCATTAAATATTGAGGGGGAGGTAAAAGGAAAAAATTTGAAGGGAAGTTATAGAGATGCAAGAATTATAGAGTGGTGATATTGAGAGACACATTTCAGAGTAAAGGGTTCAGCAGTGGAGGTTTTACTGAAATGCGTTCAAGGGTTGTATATTTTCACCCTGAGGAAGGAAAAGTCATTGCATCTGGTCTTGGGGAGTGAGGTGACAAGGAAGAGTAAAGAGCATTTTAATGCCTAAGCCTCTTAATTGGAGGAAGACCAAATTCAATGGAATGAGAGGTGATGAAGTGGCTGAGGTAAAATGGAACTAGAAGTTGTCAGTTAACACTGTGTCAGACCTTTGAATTTGGCATCGTCCCACAGTGAGGAAAGGTATGGGAACTATTTTAGAGTTATGCACCAATCACACTGATTTTTGTTCCTGCTTCCTCTCACCTAATGTAGCATATTGGTGCCCATCATTCAACCAGTTTAGTTAAACCCTCTCCAAGCACCCTATGAGGGCATCTTATAGAGGTGCAATCCATCCATTGTGATCAGGTAATCACTGAACCAGAACTAGTCCTGCTGTCCCAAGAATCTGGAGTACCACCCTGCACCAAGTTTCTCGCTATGCACTAATTTGCCAAATCATTCTATTTCCACTCCTGCAAGTGCATGACAGTGAATTATCATCTTTAGTTATCATCTTCAAGATTCTCCCTTTTTAAACTGGCCCCCAACCCCTGAAAGTTGACTGCAGGGCATTAACTCCTGTTCTGTGTCGGGGTACCAAGTGTACTTTGACTTCTGACTTACTCCTTTCCACCCATTCTTCCTTGTAAGAAGAAATACTAAGGAGTCAAATACTAAAGCATCAGGAAGTAAGATGCAGTTTTAATTTTAACCCAGTGAAAAGTTTATAAATAAGAGCAAGCTGAAAAGAAACAGTAGACACCGTGCTATCCACACAACAAGGATAAATGATGCAACAGGAAAGCTGGAATAGTCCAATCCTGATCTGCAGTTCAGTGAGATCCTGGTTAACCCTATCTCTCCTCCATTTACCTGCCCAAGACTACATTCTCTGGCCCCCCTTTGTCTCTAAAAATCTATTCCTCTTAATTTTCAATATATGCAACAACTGAGCCTCCACAACTCTGAGATAGAGAATTCTAAAGAATCACAATCCTCTGTGCAATAAGTTTCTCATTTCATTCTGAAATAACCAACCCCTTATTTTAAGGTGAGGGTTTCCAGTTCTGAACTCTCCGCTGAGAGGAAACAACTTCTGTCAAATCCTTGTACAAAATTTTGTACATCTCAAAGAGATCACCTCTCATTCTAACAAACACCAGACAGCACAAGCCAGTCTTCCTCAATCTCTCTTCACAGAGCAACTCCTCATCAGAGGAAGCAAGGTTGGGACAAGAGGTCCGAGATGGAGGCTTGAGAAAGGACGAGTCAGAAATGACAAGAATTTTCACGTCCTTGGTTGGTAAAGCAGCGAGTTGACGAATTTTATGCATAGTTAATTATCACATGTCACTCAAGCATTCAGTGGGAAGGGAAAGAAACCTTGGACAAAACATAATTCACGTGCCTACGATAGTGGTGCTAATACAACCCATGATAGTAATGTACAGTAGATTCACACCAAGATACCGAGCTGACCATTTTGCAAAGTGTGCAAAATGTAACACACTGAACAGCTTAAATAACAGTTAATAACTCATACACATCTGGTACGCGTCAAACAAATCCATGCACTCTGTGGCCAGCATCTGAATCCAATTAAGTTCAATATCCAGTGTAAAGCATATGTAAGCTCAAAGGAGAGCAAGACAAGGGAAAATTAAATTTAAAGCAACATACATGATACTGGTGATGGAACAGCTGGCTTCTGAGGACCAAACTGGCTGCATTTGAGAAGGAGCTGATACGTGAGAATTGGGCAGATTGAGTAACTAGAAGATCTGATGTTGCGGAATGGGATTTGTTACATTAGCAAAGCATCTGAAATTTCGGAATGGGACTGGCTGAGTTAGTGAAGGAGCTGGTATTTGGGTATGTGACAAGTTAGATTAATGGAGGGACTGATGTTTGGCAATGAGACTGGCTGGGTAAGTGGAGGATTTGATATTTGGGAATGGGAGAGATTGAATTAATGGAGGAACTGGTATTTGGGAATCAGATCACTGGTTTAATGAAAGAGCTGTTACTTGGGAATGGGATCTTAAGAAGGCTAAAGAAAGGTTCATTCAAAAATCTCAAGCACAGTCAAACAAAAGGGGGGCCAAGGCCCAGGCAGCCCAAATAAAAAGTATTTAATTAGAAACCCAGGACACTGAAAACAAATTCCAACTGCAGCTGTTTTGATATCAGAGCAAGTTCTCCCCTTGAAACGTGCACAGGCAGAGACAGAAAGAAACAGTGGATACACAATCTTTCCTTATTAGACATTGCTGCAAGCTGTTATGGGTACTGGCTGGGTTGATTTGATGAGGAAGCACCTATTGCTGCTTCCCGTAATCTTCTGGTTAGGTTTGTAATCCAATGTCAATGACATCATCAAAATTTACTCTGCAAATTCGAGGAAGGAACTCAATGGTTTCTGGCATTCTTGCACGCTCAGAAGAGCAGATCAACAGCAGCACCAGTGATCCTATGGACTTAGAGCCATAAAGTTACAGAGAGATACAGCACAGAAACAGGCCATTTGGCCCATAGAATCTGTACCACCCATCGACCACCCATTTACACTAAGTCTATATTGATTCTATTTTTATTCTCCACACATTCTCTTCAACTCTCCACAGATTCTATCACTCAGCTACATACTAGGGGCAATTTACAGTGACCAAGTAACCCATCAACCTGGTATTTAGGAGTACTGCTGGATAGGGGAGGTAGAGTATCATTGCATTGAGGTGATTATGTGCTCTGCAACAACTAGAGACACTGTATCCGAATCAGTGCATCTCGCAAATGTTAGCAGGAAAAAATGAACCAGCAAAAAAAAAGTTTTAGAAGAATTGGATGAAATGTGGTGTAAAGTTCACTTCTACTTTCCTGCCATGTTATCAATATTGAAGGGAGATTGAGAGCAAACGTTCAACCCTGAAGAGGGAGTGTAAGTTCTTCAGCATGGTAGCAAGCTTCTCTCAATCCACAAGGTCAACAATTGGGTTAATTTAAATGCTACTGTTATGCCTTGTCGAATTATCCACAAAGGGCAGATGCAACCATGTCTACACTAGACAAAATTAACATGAAACACAAACTTTGCTAAAAACTGAGATTTTCAAGTAAAAACTAATAAAAGCCTTAAAAGACCCCAAATAATTTCAACTGAATGTAATTGTGCTTTTGTAACATGGCTTTCTATATTTTAAATCTTATTTTAGTACCTGGAACAACAGGCAGAACACTCTTGATCTATTCAAAGTAAAGAAGATCTGACAGAGTACTCCCTATTTCAGAAAATACCGTCATAAAACAATTCCACTGCAAATTTCAAGATTAAGTAAGGTAATAAATTTTTCACCAAAGTTTGAGACAACAAGAGTTAAGGAGGGGAAAGCTTGTGTAATTGCAAGCTTTTTAATTTCACACACATGTAGTTAATGTATTTCCATATTATTTTTAAAATCTTACATTCGTCTGTGTTCCTTTACCAATCCCATGGACACATTCATTTTGGAAACTGCCAAGGTAAGCTTATACCAACCCACCAGTGGTGGCACCCTTGTATTCCAGTTTTACATTGGCATACAGTTTAGCCCAAATTCTGGAGAAAACTTCTAAACTCCAACCAGCATTGTTTTCTGATCTGCTAGAAGTTTGACAATTTAACTAAAGTTAACACATAAATAAAAAATACAACATAAATTATGGGCAGAATACTTGATTTCAAAAGGATTTACCTCTGCATCCCTACCTAGTTTTTCTTCCCCTACTTCACCTGAAAATCATACTTGAGCTTGGCTGGCTATGTGCAATGCTATCAGAGATGAGAAATGGGTATAAACAGAACAATTGGTGAAGTGTTTGGCAAATTGGAATTGTAGGTCTAAGCAGCAAGTTTTTGTGCTGTTAACCCAAGACAAGTTTTTTTTTAAAAGACCAGTTCCCAGTTGCCTTGGAGTGAATCGAAGGTGTGTACCACTGTTTACACAATAGTCCCTAGCTAAAATACAATGCAAAATTTAAAAAATCTGATTGCAGTCTAACTTTTTCATAACCTTTGAAAAGATTTCCCTCAGAAGTTAGCAAAGCTGTTCTTAATATTTGCTAATAACTTCCATACCACAGGATCCCTCATCCAAAAAGCAAGGAATAACACTGTGGGCTGCAGGGGGAGGACACACTAACTGAATGGAGTAGTGGAGTGCACCCGCCTGCTATATTTCTGCACACATCTGGAGTTCTCAACATTATTGACTCAGCGGCTGTGTTTGAACATATTCCTGTAAATAAACTGTTTTTCTGTCTCCTGTGGAGTTTCACTGACTACGTCAGAGGATTCACTGTTTTATAGCAGTAGGATTACTTGTTCCACATAGGGGATACCTTCAGACCCCAAAACAGGATAATAACTAAGCAGGTCAAACTCCTTTCTTTACCAAGGCCATTCACCATTTATTACAAACATGAAAATGTGAGGAAAGTACACAACAGATCAGTTAGGATCTGCAGAGAGAGAAACAGAGTTAAAGTTTCAGGTCAATGACCTTTCATCAGGTTATTACCCTTGTTCTGGAGGGTACATTTTCACAACAACTGTTGATGATTGCTGTCAATTCCATACCTTTATTGATGAGATAATTTTGTAGGTGATAGCAAAAGATCAGATTCAGTGTGACTGGCCATAAAAAGTCCTCAAGTCCCTTGTGATTCAAACCACATCTTTCTTCTGCCGATTATCTAAGTAAATTATAAGCAATCCCTCCCTCTGTGCACAGGAAAGCACAAACACTATCAACTCATTCCCTGATTAATCAGCAAATGGAACATCCACTCATAATAAAGCAAAGACTCAGACTCTGAACAAAAAGAAACTACTATCTACAGCAGAAATTAAAGGAAACAGCAAAAACAACAACAAAAGACCCATCTCCTTCCCTTCTTCAATCTATAACTCAACACACTCCATTTTCTTTGATCAATGACTTTAAAATGCAGACTCACAACTTCAGACACGTACTTGAAAACTTACTAAGCTTTCCTTCTCTTGAAGAGATTGTTAAAACTTTAAACTACTGAGCTCTTAGACTGTCAATGGCATGACTCAAAACCTGTGCATCAAAATTCTGGATTTCTGTCATAAGAAACGCCTGATCACTGAGCTATCAGAGGATAGCTGCTAATCAAAATTCTGCCTCTCTCTCTCAGTCGAGCTCACTGCACCTACCTGGGCTCAATTCATTCACTATTCATTGACCTATTTTTAACAGCTGTAGTCTCGCACCTTATCACAGGATAACCATGTGTATCATCACCACACCGCATTTCCCAACCCCATCTCCACATTCCAACCCATCCATCCCAATCTCAATATTCCAGAAGAGCATACAGCACTTATATCTTGAGTTAATAAAGGGATAAATGGGAATCTCAGCTGCAGATGAACTGAGGCAGTGCAGAGATTGACAAAAGAACATAGAACAGTACAGCACAGGAACAGGCCCTTCAGCCCACAATATTGTGCCAAACTAATTAAGCTAATGATGCCTAATTACACCAATCCCTTCTGCCTGCATATGGTCCATATCCCTCCATTCTCTGCACATTCACATGCCTATCTAAGACTCCCTTAAACGCCTCAATCATGTCTAACGTTAAGGGCAATGGCACAGGATGCCTTTGAAGTGAGGACAATTAGAAGCTCAGCTTGTGGCAGAATGGATTATTGGATTTGTAGACAGTTGCTTTTGTGGTACTGGTGAAGGGAAGTCCAAAAGAGCAGAAGAAGAGTGATACACTGTGCAAAATAGAACTATTTTTTCTGAAGAGACTTTGTTCCTTCCTTTTAGGAAAAACCTTGGTCTGTTGGCCTCTATCAAAGCATTACTTTCTAAGGTCTCAGTTCCTCTTAGTGATCCCACAAAAGCATAGCCACAGACATGTCATCTGACAAACACTAGAAGTGATTCTGTTCACTTTAATCACAGTGAGATCGATGTGCACAGGAAGTGTATAGCTGATCAGCATCATCCAACAAATGGAAATACATACCCACTAGTGCTCTTGAACACACTTACCCAAGTAAGTCAGGGCTTCTTTATCCCAGGGCCAGGTAGCAGCACCTGCCAGCTCCTCCCGCACTGAATTGGCAAAATAGACATTCAGATACATGGAACCATTGATCTGCAGTGTCTCCTTCAGTTCCTTCACACTCATGTAGGTCCTAAACAATGAGAGAGAAGAGGCTTAACATTTAGTTAACATCAGACAACCCAATTCACTCTTCAGCAGCAGTTTCTGGGCATGAAAGACTGGATTATTAAAGCACGGGTTAATCCAATTTTGTAAAAGTTCATGGAAAGATCGCACAAGACCTTAGGACTGAAAAGAATGAGACATTCACGAAAAAAGAGTGCTAGAGACAATGCTAAGCTTTCAGCTCTAAATTATGAAGGTTCACCTGACTAAAAGTGTATTCGTGGATTGATAGAGGGCATGATTCACATGGATATAACCAGTCAAGGTGAACTTCCTTTGGGATTTTCTCACGTTATGCACAACAACCTAGATAAAAGATCCAGGTCCCAGAAACAACATCAGAAATGGCATTTACACCAATTCTCACAGGTTTCCATGGATCTCCTGCTGAAATTACAGCAGAGGATCAAGAGAATTTATCATGTACTCTGACCACAAAATAAGGGAGTAAAAATTCAACATAAGTGAGGTGAGGCAATACATCACAACAGTGCTTTTCCCTTCCAGCCCCACCACATGTAACACATAGGTAAACTGGAAGTTATTCAAGTTTTTATAAAAGCTAACCAAGGATTTAATCACACATAAATCGGTGATGCTAAAACATGAATGTTCTAGATCTGTGTGATGCATCTACTTAGGTCAGCTCTGTGCTTGTTCAGCAGGTGAGAAAAACTATCCAAGGCTCATATGACTAAGAATCCAGAAAAGCATGAAAACATCAGATAACCTGTACTTGATCAAAAAAAAATGCTGGGAACACTCAGCAAGTCAGGCAGTATCTGTGTAGAAAAAAGAGTCAACCTCCCTTCATCAGAGATGGAAAAGTGAGGTACAAGCACAGAATCATGGAGCTGTACACAAAGAAACAAGTCCTTCAGCCCACCATGTCCATCTCAACCATTTATCTACTCTACTCCCATTTGACCGCATTCGTACCACATCCTTTTATGCTTTGCCTCTTTCACTATTAGTGACTCTTAAGTGTAGTAAGTGCATCTGATTCCACCACCTCCTCTGGCATCGTGTTCCAGATATCAACCACCTACTGTGCAAATAGAACTTTCCCTTCAGATACCCTTTAAAACTCCTTCCTCTCACCTATGCCCTCTTGTTTTTGACAACCCTACCCTGGGATAAAGATTTTGACCATCTACCATATCTATGTTTCTCATAATTTTATATACCTCTATCAGGTCACCCCCCAATCCCCTTCACTGCAGGAAAAACAAGCTCAGCCTATCCAAACTCTCCTCCTAACTAAAGTCCTCCAATCCAGGCAACTTCCTGCTGAATCACTTTTGCACTCCCTCCAGTTTTCGAACATCCTTAAGCACATTTCAAGTTGCAAAGAAGGGAAAGGGTGGAGTGTACACAGGGAATATATATGACAGAGTGCAGACCACAGTTACCCAGATAACATTACTTTCAGTGTCAGCAGTTAGAGAGTGAAAAGATCAGGCAATATCTCTGTAGAGTGAAAAGGTGAGCATGTTACAAGTGGATGACCTACATCAGAACTGGCCAATTCCAATGCAAGCAGCAACAAACTGTTACCTGAAATTATTAAATTCGACACTGAATCCTGAGGTCGCAACATGCCTAGATACAAGTTGAGCTGTGGTTTCTCAAACTAATGCTGGGCATTGTTAGAACAATGCTGGAGGCTAAAGATGAAAAGTCTAGAGGGGGAGTGTGATGGAAAACTGAAGTGACAGGCAAATGGAAGTTCAAGGTCGAACGAAGATGTTCTGCAAATCAGTCACCCAGTCTGTGGTTGGTTTTTCCAATGTGGAGGAGACAAAATGCAATACAATTGAGAAAAGTGCAAGTAAATTGTTCCCAGTATGATCTCTCTGCCTTTAACCTCCAACACTGTTCTAACAATGCCCAACATAAACTTAAGGAATAGCATCTTAGACCTGTAACCTTTTGCTGCTGGATATAACCCCTCCTATTTTACTCTATCTACAAATGATTTTGAACAATTCCATCAAAACTCCTCAACTTTCAAGAAAACCAATCTCAGTTCTAAAGTCGCTCCACATAACAAGTTCCTCATTCATGGCACTGTTCCATAAAGCTCCTGTGCACCTTCTCCACAGTGTTAACATCTTTCCTAACCTGTGGTTCCCAGTCTTCTGCAGAGTGAGACTTAACCAATATTTTATAAGGGATTACCATAATTGTTTTGCTTTTGTAATATACTCACTCAGCTATAAATAAAGCCAATATTCCATATGCTTTTTATGAGCCTTCTCAAAAGATTTATGTCGCTATACCCTTTGGTCTCTACTCCTGCAGTCTCTTTAAAATCACATCATTTGGTTTATATTGCCACTCTTCATTCTTTACACCTAATGGTATCACTTTACTGCCCTAAATTTCATATGCTATATGGCTGCTCAGTTATTAATATAAGTCCTCTTGAAGCCTGTTACCGTCCAGCTCATTGTTGACTATATATTTGAGTTTTGCATCATTTGGAAACTTTGAAATTATTCCCTATTTATCCAAATCTAAATGCAACATCATAAAAGGGCAGTGGTTCTAAAACAGATCCACGAGGGTAGCAAATGTACATTTCCCTCTGTTCTCAAATGAAACCATTCCCTACTAATTTCCATTTATGTTATGTTCCTTTGCCATTTACCCAAGCATACTGCCATTGTCCCTTTAAACTTAGAAACAAGTCTATTACGCAGTTCTTCATCAAATGCCTCTTCAAGTCCATCCTGACCACAACACTACTCTGATCAACTCTTTCTGTTAACTCAAAGATTTTGTGCAAAGTGTTATTTCCCTAATCTGTTAGTCCATTTTGACTTTAATTTATTAGCTCATACTTATATTGAAAAACAGTTAAATTGCTCTTGTATTATTTTCTCTGAATGTTTCCCTACCACCTCAGTTCTGTTTAAACAAAGGCAAATTATTACAGGCTTCCAGTTGTCTTACACCATCCCATATCCAAAGAGGACTGTAATGACCACAATAGGGCATCTGCAATTTCCACCCTTACTCCGGGTGACATCTGTTTGAAATCAAAGATCGTCAATCTTTGAAGTACACCTTTACTTCATCCAAAATTGCTTTTGCCTCCAACTTTAATGCAGGAGAGGAAATATCCACTTCTATGTGGAAAACAGATGCAAAGTACTTACTTAGCACCTGAGACATGCCCTCAACTACACAGGAACATCTCTTTTTTGTCCCCAAAACATTCCAACCATCACCGGATTATCCGTTCACTATATTTGTATTTAAAAAAGATAAATACGAAGTGTTTGCTTTTATGTTAGCCTCTAAGCTGTCTTTGCTCCACCCTTTTCTAGCTCTCCTCTATACTTCGTGTGTTCAGCTCAGTTCCTTCCACTGTCTTACATCTTTCACAATTTTCATTTTTTTCTTTCCCATTGCAATCTCAACATTTAGTCATCCAGGGATCTCTAACATTGTGGAATATGATATTCCTTGATTTCTCACAACAAGATCTACATTTTATTCAGGCATCGTCCTCTTTAAAGGCCTCCCAGTGTTCAATTATTATTTGGCCAGTTGATTTTTAATTCCTTACTGGGCCAAACCTTAGTTCACGGAAGAGTACACAAATAACTTCATGGAAACACTCAGGAACCAAGAAGTTAAAAAAGAGGAGGAATGAAGGAAATTAGTATGAATTTAAAAAAATTAGTGATATTGAATGCCAATAATTCCCAGTATCTTATAAATTGCATCCCAAGTACCAAAAAAGGTAGCCATGGAAAGGCATTAGCTTTCATCTTCAAAAATTCTATTGATTATGATCTTGGTTTTGAAACTTAGAGGGTGGGAAATGTAACCTCGTTATTTAATAAAAGAGCAAGAACAGAGAACCACAAGCCAGTTAGCCTTACATCACTGGTAGGGAAAGTGTGAGAGTCTATGAAAAGCATGCAAAATAGAACACTTAGAAAATATCAGCAGAATCAGATTATGACAATAGGAAATTTTCTCATGATTTAACTGTAAAATTGGGTGTGTATTTGGATTTTCAGAAGTTTGATGAAGTCCCACATCAGTGCTTAGGGTATAATCTTAAACACACGTGATTAACAGTAATATATTAGCGTGGTTGACAGACGAGAAACAGAGTAGAAGTTAAGGGGATTCTCCTGAGACAGACAGTGACTAGGTTACAACAGGGATTAGTGTTTGGGCCCCAGCTAAACACTATAAATATATATATATGTGTATATGTGTGTATATATATATATATATATATATATATATATATATATATATATATATATATATATGTGTGTGTGTGTGTGTGTGTGTGTGTGTGTGTGTGTGTGTGTGTGTATATATATATATATATATATATATATATGTGTGTGTGTGTGTGTGTGTGTGTGTATATATATATATATATATATATATATATATATATATATGTGTGTGTGTGTGTGTGTGTGTGTGTGTGTGTGTGTGTGTGTGTGTGTGTGTATATATATATATATATATATATATATATATATATATATATATATGTGTGTGTGTGTGTGTGTGTGTGTGTGTGTGTGTGTGTGTGTGTGTGTGTATATATATATATATATATATATATTCGGAGAACCAAATGTAATATTTCTGAATTCACTGACAACATGAAACTGTGGGGGATTGAGAGTTGTGAGGAGGACAAAAAGAGGCTTCATTGCAACTTAAATGAGTTGAGTTAGTGGACCAATACGTGGTAGATGCAGTATAAATGTGGATAAATACCAATCGTTCAAAGCAAACATGCAGGTGTAGCAAGCAATTAAGAAAGCAAATGGCATATTGACCTTGATAGCAAGAGATTCCTAGTACAGCAGCATGGATATTTTGCTGCAGTTATTCAGGATCTTAGAGAGACCAGACCCGGAGTATTGTGTGTATATTTGGTTTCCTTACCGAAATGTTATGTTTGTCACAGAGAGAGTGGTGCAAAGATTCATCAAACCAATTCCTGGGATGGAAGGACTCACTTCTGAAGAGAAATTGGATCAATCTGGCCTTTATTCACTGGAGGTTAGAATAATGAAAGGGATCTGATTGACATGTGCAAAGTTCTGACAGAGCTTGGCAGACACGATGTGGGAAAAATCTTTCTGCTGGTTTATAGGTCTAAAACCAGGAGAAAGTAGGATATTTAGGACTAAGTTGAGGAGAAATGTCTTTGCTCATTGGGTGGTGAACCTGTGACATTTCCCATTACAGAAGGCTGTGGAGACTAAGACATTGAATGCATTTAAGAAGGAGATGGACAGATTTCTAGACTCAAAAAGGTATCAAGGAACATGGGGAGAGAGAGCAGGAATGTGGTTTGAGTCAGACGATCAGCCATGATCATGCTGAACAGCAGAGCATGTTTAAAGGACCAAATGCTCCTGCTCCTATTTTCAATATTTCTCTATCCTCCCATTTGTGGCTTCATCCTTGGAAATTTTCTCTGCACACTCTTCATTGCTGTTATCCCTCTTGCATAATATTGGAGTTTAATCCAGGAAAGTGTGAGGTATGGCATTTTGGGAGATCAAATGTAAAGGGTCAGTACACAGTTAATGGCAGGAATTCTAACAGCATTGACGTACAGAGGGATCTTGGGGTCCAAGTTCATAGCTCCCTGAAAGTGGCTGCACAAGTTGGTAGGGTGGTCAAGGAGGCATATGACATGCTTGCTAGTGGTTAGTTTGCATTCTTTGCTGCTGTTTACATAACATCATATTTATCTGGTGATCATCATCCACCAATTTTTTGCCCATTCTGCAGGTTTATTAATCTCTCCTGTGAATTGTTGCAGTCCTGCTCTGTATTGACTGCTCCCCACCACATTCCCAGTTTCACCTTGTCAAAACATTCAGTAATTGTGTTTCTGATTCCAAAGTCTAATGGGAATGGTACCAACACCACAATCTCTGGAGGCCATGATTAATCACCCAATTGGCACTTTTTGATGATACATCCAAGTCATCTTCCAGCTTTATTGTTATTGAATTGTGACATAACAGTTTCATCCAATAGAGTGATTTGCTCAGCCACTTCAGAAGGCAGTTTAGAGTCAATCATGGTGGTATGGCTCTGTACTCATGCAAAAACAGGAGATATCATTCTCAAAATGACATCAATGCACCAAATAGGTCTTTACAGCAATTTCAGTTGTTTTTGGTCAGCTTTCAAAATTCCAGATTATTTAACTAAATGAATTTAAAAGCACCAGCTGCCGTGGTGAGATCCAAACTCGTTACTCCAGATCATTAGTCCAGACCACTGGCGTACTTACCACATAACCAGTGCACTTCCATGTTGGCAGAAGGCCGATCCCAGCAATACAATATCTTGAGGTTCATTAAATCTGTATCTCAAAATATTAAGCTGACCCTGAAGACTATTTCTTCTCCCACCCAACATGATATAAGATCACCATTGACATCTTTTTTCTTTTTCAACTTCCCACGCCCGCAACTTATGACATAAATCTGTATCAGTAGCTATCCTGCACTTTGTCAAAGGCAATACAAATCATAAAATAAAATTATTATGACTTAACACAACTCTCATTTCCTTGTTGAATAAAATATGGATGTGTAGCTGGGTAAATAAGTGAGGGAGGAAGGGAAATTAGTTTTGCTAATGAGGTGAAATAAATCAGGAAGTGAAGGCTTGGGTGAACAATAAACAGCAGAGTAGACTAATTGGGCAGAACAACTTAGTTTATTGTCATATACACCAGGGTGCAATGAAATGCCTTGCTCTCATGAAGCTCACAGTGTAAACAATATATATAGTAATAATAAATATAACAACAAATACAACGAGTGCAAAAGAGCAGAATGGTGCAAAGATTGTAGTGCAAGTCTGAGGTAGTGCAAAAGAAATGCTAAAGTCACAACAGCGGAATAACCGAGAGAGGGAGAATTAAGAGTACAAGAATGTGGTAGCATCTTTGGGAATGCAATGTGAAAGAGGTGCTTGGTTCAGAAGTCTGATAACAGTGGGGAAGGAGCTGTTCTTAAGTGTGGATCTCCTGGTTTTCAAGCTTCTGTATCTTCTCCCAGAAGGCAGAAGAGAGAAAAGGGAATGGCCAGAGTGGTAGGCATCCTTGACGATATTTGTTTCTATGCTGTGTTCTGAGTTACTTTAGCTAATTTAAGTAATCCTGGAGCAGTACGTAAAAACATAAAAACAATAGAAATAAAAGCAGGAATTTCTATCTGGTCTCCCCTCAAAGGATCTACATAGAATACAGTTAATGCAACAATGGTTGCCCCAATAGATTTCTGGGGTGTTGGGTTTTTCCCAAGAGGAGAGACGAACAGACTGGGCCTATGCTATCTTGAGTTTAGATGAATGAGGGATCTTCTCACATAAATTTCACAGAGCTTCACAGGGTAGAACCAGGGATGATGTTTCCTTGGTCTACAATGTCTGAATGGCCTACTCATAACATACACATGTCAGAAATAGGAGGATACGTCATTCAACTCCTCAATAACATCATGGGTGACTGTAGTAAGATCTGGAATACACTCAGTGTCTGAGTCTCCACAACTCTTCTGGAGACAAATTTCCAAATATTCACCACTCTCTGGGTGAAAAAATTCTCAATAGCTTTCTCTAAAGCACATGAATAGGACCTTGGTAGATCAGTCAAAGGACCTATCCCCACATCAGCACAATGAACATAGCCTCCTAAACCAAAGGTGACCCACTTATTCCTATTCCCTCTCTTCTGTTTGTCAACCAATCCTCAATCCAGTACATTACCCCAATCCTTCTAATTTTGTTTATCAATCTCTTGGGTGGCACATTATCCAAGGCCTTTAAAGTCCAAAACAAGGGCAGCACAACGCAGAGCTAGTAGATAAGATAAGATAAGATATCTTTATTAGCCACACATACATCGAAACACACAGTGAAATGTATTGCCACGCTTCCGGCACCAACATAGCATGCCCACAACTTCCTAACCCTTATGTCTTTGGAATGTGGGAGGAAACCAGAGCACCCGGAGGAAACACACGCAGACACGGGGGGAACGTACAAACTCCTTACAGACTGTGGCGGGAATTGAACCCAGGTCACTGGTGCTGTAATAGCGTTATGTCAACCGCTACACTACCATGCCTGAGCTGCTACCTCACAGCTCCAGCAACTCAGGTTCAATTCTGCCCTGCCACTCTCAATTTAATAGTGTAATTAATTTATTTAACTCTTTAAATATATAACCGCACAGCTACTATCATCTTGTTGAAGTCCCTTACTGACGAAAGACCCCATTCCATTTACACAGCACTCAGTGGGCATTGCACACCATGCCAAACAATGCTGCACCTCAGCAGAACCCACAGAAATATTCCCACAGACCACCAGTTCACAGAGTCATAGAATTAAAGTTGCACCATGTCCATGCTGACATTTTTGCCCATCTCCTCTAAGTTTTGAGTCAGCTGCTTCCATTCTAAACTGGTTATCTAATTACATGGCTGGCTGAAGGGTAGCTGTTTAGCACTGCAAATTAAAACTACAAGGCTAAGAAAATCTAACAATTAAACAATCAAAACA
Organism: Pristis pectinata; assembly: GCF_009764475.1. Classification (NCBI taxonomy): domain Eukaryota; kingdom Metazoa; phylum Chordata; class Chondrichthyes; order Rhinopristiformes; family Pristidae; genus Pristis; species Pristis pectinata. The sequence continues at coordinate 61,547,335 of NC_067407.1, forward strand.
TTTGAAATGGAATCACCCACTTACTCACCAATTTTGACACTCTGTAGACACGGCACTCAAAGGGCACGGCACACTGGGCTAAAACACAAACTCCTTAACCTCATCGAGGGTGATCGGATTCCCAACCCACACTCACTCCTTGAAGTGAAGTTCAGAAATTAGCTGCACACCAACTAAGGCCTCATCATTAAAACTTCAAGGAATTTGGATCCATTTATCTTCTTTAGGGATGATGTCAATACTAAGGGCCATTGTTATTGCTGGCAAAGCCTCTGCACCCTTCAAGATTTTGAAAGATTACTCAAACCTCTGATTGTGAAATTGCTGTGTGAAACAGTGTATGACAGTTAAGCATGCAAAGAAGACGTCAGGCAGATTCGTTCTGGCAGATTTGAAATGTAGCCCAACTTCAACATCGGGAGCATGATACGTGGTTTGTAACTTTAACACTAGTGCAGGCCACATAAAGTGCTTTTGCAAACTGAATATTACACAACAGGAATGTGGCAAACGTTCATAAGATTCACTATTCACATGAGCCATGGAAATTCTTAAGAGCAATTTTCGAGACCCTGCTCTTTCATCATACTGCAAGTTGAGTCATTAATAAAGAAGGCAAATGCAATATTAGCATTTACTTCGAGGACTAGAATACAAAAGCAAGGATGTACTGCTGAGGGTTGGTCAGACCGCATTTGGTATATTGAGAGAAATTACCGTATCTAAGGAAGGATGTGCTGGCCCTCGAGAGGGTCCAGGGGAGGCTCACAAAAATGATCCCAGGAGTGAAAGGCTGAGTAGGAAAGAAAGAGCGAGAGGAAAGAACACATGAGGAACGTTTGATGTCTCTGGACCTGTAATCAATGGAGTTCAGAAGAATGGGGAAGGGGGGAATCTCACTGAAACTGACTGGATACTGACAGGCCTGGGTAGAGTGGACATGGAAAAGATGTTTCCATTAGTAGGAGCATCTAGGATCCAAGGGCACAGCTTCAGAATAAAGGAACGTCCCTTTAAAACTGAAATAAGGAGGAATTTCTTCAGCCAGGTGGTGAATCCGTGGAATTCATTGCCACAGAGGGTTTGAAGGCCAAATTGAGTGTATTTAAGGCAGAGATTGATAGGTTCTTGATTGGTATGGGGGTTAAGAGTTACAGGGAGAAGAAAGGAGAATGGGGTTGAAAACAAAAATCAACCATGATTGAATGGCGGAGCAGACACGATGGGCCAAATGGTCTAATTCTGCTCCTATATCTTATGGTCTATCATAATGACCCAGTGTCAATGCCTTAACTTGTAATGTTTGTGGGGTGTTTGGAAACACCTGCACCCCACATCAAAGCTGCTTTGGACACATTTGATGATGGCACTCGGTTAAACAAAAAGCAACAGCCCTTTCAATTCCTCAACCTTGAAGTACCTTGCCTTGATAGCAATGCAGAGATGGTTTCCCCCCCATGTGACTTAGAATCTTTCATTTTCATTCATCCAATGGACTTCGCCATGCTGACAAAGCTCTCAGGGAAACCAGCTTAAACTGCTCCCTATTTAACAGGAGTGACTTGGCCAGCCCATGAAGTTGAGTGGCTGCCCGGGTGCTGTGGGATAGGGAGCTCCAGGATTTTGACCTTTGGACAACTGAGTGGCAACAGGCAGGACAGGTCACTCTGGTTAACTGGACCTCAAAAAGGAGGAAAGCTGCACGGGATAAAACAATTTTCAAAGTGAGTGAAATTCCAGGGAAACTTCATTCAGAAGTACTGCCCTTACATTTTAATACGATTTAAAAATAACATTCCAAATTAATTTTCGTAAAACCTCAAATTTGCAATGTTTTCCTTCTCATTTCCCAGTTGCAAGGGAGACTTCCACTGCAGCAACAGGTTTGAATCAACAGGCCTAACCGCCACGCTCGAGCATAATGAATGCTGCCTTTCATTCACCTTCACGGCTTTCCCGAAAACCAATGATATAGGAGTGGAGGAGACTGGGAATAATTAGGCATCCATGTGACAGCAAATCAGAAAGTTTACAGGATGTGACTGAGCACTGGATAGTAGGCAATGTTAAGACTGACAGATCATTTGCATACTGATGTAGCATTTAGTTACACAGAGGTTTCATCACTAGTTGTGTTATTTCTGCAGTCCTCAGGAATACATTTGCCAGGCCCTGATCGTTATACATTGATCTCAACAGACTCACGGTCAATTAGCCAAATTAGTAGACATTCAGTATCCACTAATCATTTCAGTTTTGTGCTTACTCGGGACATGGACATCCTTGGCAAGGCTGCCATTTTTGCCTATCCCTTCTTATTTCAAGAAGATAGTTTCATCAGATTACCACAATGATTCATAAAGAAACACCAGAACTGAGGGATTTGCCTCAGCACTCCAGGGTGTGAAGTAAGACTGTGCTGTATGTGATTTCAGTTCAAGTAATGTCCTTCCTTATGTCAACAGCAAACCAATAAAGTTTTTATGATAATTTATTAGTTTTACAGAAATTTGATTTTTTTTATTTCGATTGTTAACTGTAATCAAATTTTAAATTACTATAATGGGATTGAAACTCTTGTTCCCTTCATTACTAGAAATGCCAAACATAAAAAATGGAGACTTGGGTGAGGTAACTACTTGTGAAGGCTGTTGGCCCTTATTGAACTAAAACCCAGCAAGGACCAATACACACAAAACACAAAGCTGAGGTGTGGCTCTGTGGAGAGGAAGTATGGCCAAGGTTTTCCTTTTCTGTTAAATTATTAAAACGGTTTGGAGCTTATACTTGAGTCAGTAGTTATCTCAAAGCCCATAACTTGAGCATTTAATCTCAGATGGCACTACACTCATTGGATCTTAGAAGAATGAAAAGTGATCTTATGGAATCACATAAGATTGTGAGGGGCTTTGGCAGGGTGCATGTTGCGAGGATGTTTCCCCTATTGGGCACGGCTTCAGAATAAGTGGTCACCCATTTAACATGGAGATGGGGAAGAATTTCTTCTCTCAGAGGGTCAAGGTTCTTTGTAACTCTCTATCCCAGAGAGCAGTGGAGGTAGAGTCACTGAATATATTCAAGGCAGAGATTGACAAACATTTAGACTACAAGGCAGGCAAGGGGTATGGGAAATTGGTGTCAAGGCCAAGAGTGGATCAGCCATGGTCTTAATGAACAGTGGAACACGCTGAAGGGGCCAATTTATTATGTCTTTATCTGCTTTAGTTTAGTGCTGCTGGAATACTCCAGTGTTTAGGTTTTTATTTCCCAAAAACAAACTATTATATCAGATCAATCCTCTCAGGTGATCATATAAAAGGAAAGTCTTTGGCATTATTTGAAAAAACTGCCCTTTTTGTATCCTGGTTCATAATTATCCCTCAACTAACAGCACCAACATTTATTCCTTTTACCTCACTGATGTTGCAGGAGCTTACTGTCATCAGACTAGTTGCTGTGTTTCCCCACATGAAACAGTGACCATATTTCCAAAGTATTTTGCCAGCCGTGGAATGCTCTAAGACATGGAGAGAAAATGAAGGCACTCTTCCCATTATAATGTTCTTTGAAGAACAACCAGGACCTGTCAGATCCTCAGTCTAAATATTGGCAGCACTCTAGAAACATGCTATTGAAAGCAATATATTGAAGCAAAGCAAATGTTATTAGAATATTACAGTTTGTGACATGAAATAGTACTATTTCACAATACGCACAAGTGTACATAGTGCTGTGAGGTTAACTGTTTCAACAGAGACATTTTCCATCCAAGTCAAAGAAATGCACTGATATTTCTGGGTCCAGTGTATGGTTTGTATCACCAAGCCAAAAATATACAGAAAGGTCCAGGAGCTGGGCATCCAACTCCTCAAGCTTTTACCACTCACTTAACTTTTGGCTGCCCTTTAGTGTGTTTGGATTTCATAATCCTCTAACCCATGTCTTATACTGGTGGCACACAATGACACAGCCTATACACCTACTGCCTCACAGCTCCAGCAACCCAGGTTCAATCGTGATCTCCAGTGCTATCTGTATGGAGTTTACATGCTCTCCTTGTGACCACACAGGTTTCCTCCGGGTGCTCTGGTGTCCTCCACATCCCAAAAATGTGCACGTTTGTGTGTTAATTGTCCACTGCAAATTGCCCCAGTGATAGAATCTGGGGGTAGGGGGGCATAGCAGTCAATAGGAATGTGGGGAGAATAAAATGAGATTGGTATAGGAATAGTTGAAAATGGGTGCAAGATGGTCAGCAGAGATTTGATGGGGGTGGGGTGAACTGAAGGGACTGTTTCTATATTCTACCTACGATATTTATTTATTAGTCACACGTACATCAAAACACACAGTGAAATACGTCTTTTGCGCAGAGTGTTCTGGGGGCAGCCCGCAAGTGTCGCCACGCTTCCGGCGCCAACATAGCATGCCTACGACTTCCTAACCCGTACGTCTTTGGAATGTGGGAGGAAACCAGAGCACCCAGAGGAAACCCACACAGACACAGGGAGAACGTACAAACTCATTACAGACAGCAGCCGGAATTGAACCAGGGTCGTTGGTGCTGTAATAGCGTTACACTAACCGCTACATTACCATACTATGTTTCTGTGACTATCTCAATTTTGGCATTTTCACCTGACCCCAGCTTATAACAACTTGTTATTTTGTGGGGGGGGGGGGGGGGGTGGGCGGTGGAGGAGGTGGTGGAAAGAGTTCCAGATTTATTGTTTGAATAACATGTCTCCTGAAACCTGGATGGCACATATCTGCTTTTATTTGTACACCCTTGTTTTGTATTCAACTACCAGAGGAAAGTTTAATTTCAAACTACCCTATCAAATTATTTAATCTTGTTTAAACAGATCAATTAGCTCATGCCTCAGTCTCCTATAGTCAAGGAATACAAGCCAAGTTTTTGAGGTCTGACCTTACAGTATCATTCTGTGTTGCACCCTCTCCAAGGGTGATACAGCTTTCCTGCAATGTGGTGCCCACAGATGAACAATACTCTGGATGTGGTTTCTTAAAGCTTTATACAACTACAGCACAATTTCCATCCTGCCAATGGATATTTGGCAGACAAATGACACAGAGATCCTGCTTACTATTTCCTCTTCACCAGCAACCCTGGCAGAAACACAAACACTGTGATAGTCACGCCAAGGTTGACATCTCACTGGAGTGGAATTAAAAAAAAACAGAAAGGTAGAAAGAGGAAATGACTCAAAAAGCAACTTTGCACTGGTCATGCTATTCCAAATTCTTAAGTTGTGTAACTAAAATTACATGGACATTTCTCGCCACTCCAGTTCAATGTTTTACTGGCAAGAGATTTTTTTTCTCCCTCTGTGTGGTTTAATATTTTCTTGGTGAGGAAGGTTATTCTGAAGAATGGAATACCTTCTTGTCTCGGGCACTTGCAGGTCAAGAAAAGCACAGCCAGCTGCAGGATAGATTCCCTCTGATTTGGCCAGAAATATAGCCCCAACCTCGGGAAAGCACACAGCTTGTCCGAACAATCATTTCACAAAGTCCTTTTCACTGTTGTCTGAATGGATGTGGCAACTTAATTTGTCCTCTGCTCTGGGACAATTCCCACTTGATATAAACAGAAGATTCCCCCACACCATTCAACTTTAAGGCAGGCTGAGTGGGAAAACTTTCAACTTTCAGACTCAAGATGCCACCTAGGGTGTACGAGGACAGGGTGCTGGCAATTACAGTTTGAAGAACCTGTGTTTATATTTGTATAAACATGACCCTTCTTTTCTTACATCCACCAACTACCCCTTCATCCTCTGAGATTTTAGGGCTGAATTAAGGATGTTTATGTGATATGGGATCCCCAACATGTACTGGGCTGAGATTCTCCAAAATCGTGTTTCTAGTGGAGTGACCAGCCAACATAGCATGCAGATTTACATCCCATCAGCCTGGGTTCCAACCGAGTCCAGCTTCCAAGGTGGAAGGTTAATGCTTTGATACTTCGTTGGGTTTGTGGGCGTTAGTTCTGCCCATCATCATCGTGGAACAGGAAGTGTGAACTTATTCCATTTCACCCATGTTACAATGAATCAAATTGCAAGAACTGACCGTGCATTTGAACTGACCAAGTTCACAAGGATTCCACATTTGGTAACTGAAAGACTGCAAATTCACAGCAACATACAGCAAAGGAACTACTGGAATATAGTCAGAATCAATTTGGATTGGTGCAAGAGGAGATGGATCTTATCTGAAAATAAATTCACATGAGCACACCACCTCTGTTGACCCACTATTACTTGTATTGTCAAAATGCTCTTCCAACATCAAGAAACAAGCAAACTACAACTTCCTCCAATCATCCATTCGAAAGTTACTGATTTGGATCTCTACCACAATCTCTATCTCTAACCACCATCTCTAGTTGAACCAGACTTACTATAATTTCATCATCTTATTTATCAACATTTGCTGCAGGCAATAATGTGGACTAATCTCCCCTTCAATACTCCAAAAGGAATATTAACTCGCAATAATGCAATTTGATGGAAAATGCATCAAGTTCAAGCTATGAAGAACCTGAATGGGTTTCTGGAGAGACACAAGAAGAATGGAATTGATTACTGCCATGACTCATTCCAGTAAAAGTTCTTTATTAATGATGTAGTTCTGAAATAAAATGTGATTGTACTTTTTGAGTAACATTCTTCCAGTTCTGACCTATTCCTCATCTATAGCTTCATGATCACCACTGGTAGCCATGCCTTTATTTGAATTTGACATAGGAGCTTACTGTCAAGTTTGGAATCTCTGCCCTAAACCTCCTTGGCACCTCAATTTCAAGATAGTCTTGAAGACCGATTTTTCTGACCTGGCTTTGCTCAAGTGTGCTTTTCTTTCTTTGACTTGGTGTCAGTTTCTATCTGATGACTCTCCTACAAAGTGCTTTGCAATGTTTTCTTCAGTGAAATCTGCTTTACCGTGTCAAAGACACTATAGCTGCTACTGAACATGATGCCATTGATGAACCATTATTTGTTAGAGTAAAGGGAAGAGCTGCATGAGATTGTTAAGATAACTTGCTGCTGACACACATCAGTGTGGAGATGTGCAGGACAAGAAACTGGAGTTCACCTTGACACAGTGCATGAAATGGGTGTTGTGTTTACACCTGTGTGAAATATGCAAAATATTAAACAGCAGATAAGTGCAAACAACTGCACAGAAATCCTGACAGAAATCCTTTAATTCAGGTTGCCTTGCTGTCCTGCTTCAGGGTTTGCTCTCTATTTTACAGGGAGTACAAAGCATAGGTAATTGGTGGCACATTATTCCTACACTTTCCATTAGTAAGGCAAGGATGAGGGTCACCTATGTTGATGACATCATAAGCGAATATACTAGTAAGGTACTACCTAAGAAGTGCCTGGTCCAATTTTCCATCAGGCAGGACTTCAACAGGAAATGGTTTCTATTGCATTAAAAGCTGCATTAAATGAATTTTTTTTTTGCAAGATTTGCACTTCAAAAAGGTACAATTTCTGGGCAGAGGTGTTTGACTTATTAATGTATTAATAATGAAAATTAAGTTGTACCAATTGTATCCTGTTCCTCCACAAGTTCACCTTGCACTGTCAAATAAAACAGATTATTGATCGAAATCAATCCTCATGTGGGAGGGAAGGGTTAGATAAATCTTAGAGCAGGATAAAGTGTCAGCACAACATTGTGGGCTGAAGGGCCTGTACTGTGCTGTAGTGTTCTATGTTCATCTCAATGGGTGCTTTCTCAGACTGATCTCCAAGGGTGCAAGGAAGTATAAATACGAAAGATACAGTATGTGACACAAGGGGATATAAGTGTTCCAGGACCTGAATTAATTAATTGTACATTTGGATATAGGGGCAATATTAGACAACTCCTACAAAAGAATGAAACATGGGAAGCTGTGCCTCATATCCCAAAAGGGATCTTGCAGTAAAACTGAACTTATAACAGTCAATGTGACCTGCTCTAAATCTGTGATAAGGACATTACTGAAAGACATAAGTCTAATCTTAAAAACTCCAATTGACATTAACAAACAGTAAAAAGCAGACCTACAGAACTTCTATATTAAACAAATATGGACCATATTTTCCCCAGTAAATTCTGATCTGCTAACTCTGGGGATGTCAATGCTGCAAACTGAAACATGCGACAGTATGTGGGTTCATTACAAGTTACATAAGGCAAACTATCCTCTCTCGGCTAGTGTTTTTGGCCGTTAATGTAAACAGTTAATTTACTAGTGTTTCTGACAGCTAATAATCCTATTGTCACATGACCTTAAAACTGCAGAAAATCTATCAATAAGTTTTGTCCACAAATGATGGAAGTTTTGTCCACAAATGATGGAAGAATGTGGCAACATAGGCTGCGTGTAAAATGCAGTCTGGGGGAGTTTGAGGTCAGTGACACTTCAAAATAAATCCATCTGCAGATGACTTCAACCTCTCTAGCTCAAAGTCATGGAGGGGGAGGGGCAACTATTCATACTAAACGTGTGTTACCCTTGTAATCATCCTGAAGTTGGGTGTTGTCCAAAGGGAGATTGTGTATTGTGGTTGTTATATGGGATTTAATAATTAGGGGGACGTGTATCACCCTTTGGAAGCAGGGTCAAACCCTTCATACGTAGAAAGAAAGTTGCCTGAAAGATTTTTGGGTGGAAACAAAGGTGAAAACACCTAGACAAGGGCCAATATGGCTCATTGGGACCAATGTTAAATTTTCAATATGACCATGTTTGTCAGGTATTTTCACCCTTGGGTGGAAGTAGTCATTGCGGTTCAGTTTAATTATTTAGAGAGATCGTGATGCCCTCATATAAGAATCACAGAAAGTTAGCATACAGGTGCAACAAGCAATTCAGAAGGGAAATGGGATATTGGCCTCTGTTGTAGGAATGCCTTGATAAAAAATGGACTTTTGTAAAACCAGTTATGAATTACGCATACTGTTTTGGACTCATTAGCTAATGAGGAGTGCCAAAGCTGATTGGGCCAATTCCCTCTGTGGTCTAGAAGGGAAATAATCTTACTGAAACATACATGAACCTGAGCGGTCCTGACAGGGTAGACGTTCAGAGAATATTTCCTCAGGTAGAGTCAAGAACTGGAGAGCATTGGTCAGTATAAGTGGAGACCCATTTAAGACTAAGGTGGAGAAGAATTTCCTCTCTGAAAAGGTTATAAATCTTTGGAAGTCTCAATTCCAGGCAGCTGTGGAGGCTGACTTGATTTATATACTCAAGGCAGAGAGACATAGCTGACAAGTCATTAGGAGAATGGAGGGCTAGAGAACCAGGTTAGAAGGTAGAGCTGAAGCCAAGCTTTGTTCAACCATAACTTTGCAGCAGGGGCAGCATACTTGAGAAGCCATGCGAGCTATTTCTGCTCCCTTTTCTTACCTTCTTATGTTCAAGCCAACCACAACTGTAGGCAAACTTTCTATTCAGCGGTTATCAGGTGATATGAGCCAAATTTGACAAAAAGCGGACCTCAAAAGTTATAATTTATAATTATAACTTGGACCCATGCAAATTGGAACAGTGCTATATGGGTAAAGGAAGTGAATACATGACATGAGAAAGAAAGAGCTCTACTGGCAAACAACAGTGTTGGCACATGAATTGTGCAATTTGGAAGGGCTTCCCCTGGAGGAAAGCTGGAATCAGAAGGACAAGGAAAAGGATAATTATGGCAATCCTGAAGATTTTAAACTAACCCACAAGGACAGAAGAGGAAAAGGTAGAATAAATAATGATAATTGTAAAACAAATGAAAAGAACAAAAAAATCATGTCATTGTAAGAAATTCTGAGTTGGGGACTAAAGGTGACTAGATCAGAATAGAGAAGTGGGAAATGTGGGAGAGCAACAATTTTGGAGGACGAAGAGAGGTAATGGTGTGCAGACCAAATAAGCATTTTTAAATAGATGTACTGGATATAAAGAACAATAGAATGAGTTGCAGCATAGCAGACTTGATGTAGTAGTCATTACTGAGATATGCTGCAAGGAGGTTAGGTCTAGGAACTAAACTTACAAACTCAGAAGGACTACAGGACAAGGATAAGTAAAACAATCTTGTGAGGGGGTAGAGTGATACTAGTGAGTATCAAGGAAGAAATTGTACTACGGTAAGAGAGAATTGCAATGAAGGATAAACAGACAAAGGGAATCTTAGAGGACAAGGAGGAGACTGTAATGTCCCTTAAGCCTGGTCCACCATTTAGTTAGAAAATAGCTGATCCTGTACCACAACTCCACTTCCCTGTCAAAAGTCTCAGTCAGAACATTGAATATACTGCCCAAAATGGTGGACTCTCGCTTGTGAGTTTGAGTTCCAAACATTTAGAACACTCTTAATAAAGAATTTTCTCCTCATCTCAGTCCAAAATGGCCAATCCCTACTTCTGAAACAATGACCCCATCATTCTCCACCAAAGGGAATCTCTCAACATCTACTCCATCAATCCCTCTCAGAATTTCCTACGTCTCATTGTGACCACCTCGGATTCTTCTAATCTCACTGAATCGAGACAAATCTTGCTTAATATCTTAGAAATTGACTTGTAAATCTATGCTGTAATATATCCAAGGCCAATGCATCTTCTACGGTTTGACCACCAAAATGTAGTACTCCAAATGTAGTTCTGTTAAAGGCTAGAACAACTTAACAATAACTTCCATATCTTTTGACAATAACCTCCTTGTAACACCAAAAATAAAAATAAAAAAAGCTGCAAAACTCTGCAGGTCAAGCAGTATCTATGGGGAAAGAAACATAGAAATGGAATTACGTCTCAGGTTGATGATCTCAAGAATCTGAAACATTAATTTTGTTCCTCTCTCCACAGATGCTACCTATGCTGAAACTTCCAATATTTCTCCATGTGCTTGTTTGTACATCCAGGTTATGGATTTGGAAAATGCTGTCAGAAGTAGAGGGAGGGGTGAGACAGAGGATGGTAGGTGATAGGTGGAAACAGATAATGAGGGATGATGGGCAGATGGAACCAGGTAGGGGTGGAGGAGATATGAAAGGTGAACTAAGGCAGAAGAAATCAAGGTGGATAGATACATGGGTGATGGGCAGATGGAACTAAATGGGGGAAAGTAATGAGTCCAGGTAGTGATGGGGGGAAAAGGATGGAAAAGCTGAACAAAAGGGAGAGAACCTGGGTGAAAAACACTATGATGCTGGAGGAACTCAGCAGGCCAGGCAGCATCCGTGGAGAAAAGCAGGCAGTCAACGTTTTGGGTCAGGACCCTTCTTCAGGATGGGAGAACCCGGGTGGACTGCTGGGAGTGGGAAAGGGACACAGGGAGCTGTGGGTTACCTGAAACTGGAAAATTCAATGTTCATACCATTGGGTTGTAGGCTACCCAACCAAAATATGAGGTGTTGTTCTTCTAGTTTGTATTTTTGCTCACCATGGCAGTGGAGAAGGCAGAGGATGGATAGGTCAGTGAGGAAATGGGTAGAGGGGTTGAAATGATATGCAACCAGAAGTTCAAGATGGCCATTGCAGACAAAGCACAGGTCCTCTGCAAACTGGTCATCTTGTCTATGCTTCATCTCACTGAATTCACTCATTTCACATCACAAGCATCAAATGCAATCGACCAGGTTGGAAGGTGTGATTTAAAAAGTACTTAGATGGGAATTTGATGTGCTATAAAGATTAAGAAGTGGATTAGGTTGGATACTTCTTCTTTAGCCAGCACGGGCACAATGGATCAAGTAGCCATCTAGTGTGATGTAAATTTGTGCGATCTAAAATACATATCAATACTGCAGCAAACACCAGACGACACCATTAACTTAATGTACTAATATACATCAGTGCCTGAATAGATTCCAGTGCTGGAATACTGCATCTTATACACAAGTATGTAAATACTTACCAATATAGTATAAGTTAATATCCACCAGTCATATACTATTGTGTATATATTCCAGTCCTGCACCCATGTGTGAATCGCTCAGCTTCCTTCTAATTCAAAAGCAAGACAAAACTAACTCTCTAGAAATTTGAAATAAAAATAGAAAATGTTGGAGATACTCAGGTCAGGCAGCATCTGTGGAGAAAGAAACAATTAACTTTTCATGTCAATAACACTGCATCGAAACATTTTCTGCTTTTATTTCTTCCAACCCATCTTGTTCACTCAAACCCATCACCATGCTTCCAACAGCCAACCAACACCTCTTCCTTTATGTTCTGACAACGGATTACTTTTACTCTCATTACCAGCAACCCTTCACCATTACACTTCCTTATAAGTGATCAACTTCACCCCTCTGCTTGATAACCACTAACAGCTTGTCATAACTAAATTCCTCCACCATCACATTCTCTAGTTCCCCACCTGCACATTTCCCCCAGCTCCTGACCAATTAGCTATTTCCCTCCCCCATTTTCTGACCGCCTGCCTCATGCATTACCCTTCTGATAATCCACTCTCCAACACACCCCTTTCACTCTTCTGCCTGCACTACAATAAACCTTCCCACCTATTATCAGCATGCGCCTTTACAAACTGTGTGGTGATGGATTTGGCCACGTCAGAGGAATCCTAAACAGAGCTGCAGTTTTGGACATCCTTTATCATGCAATCCTGTAGATTTTGTACAATCCCACTTTTAAAATAAACACATAAATAATTGTTGCAAGAACCCATGATATCATCCAAAGGCACTTATCACAAACCACATTAATGTTCCTGCAGTGTCAGAGTGAGTAACCAAGAGAGGCAACATTGAACATTCTCAACGTCACAGACATTGCCATCGTAAACAAAGTCCATCCAAAGCAAATCTCTACTCCTCTTGGGGCCTCTACTTGGATTACCAGGGATTGATGGCATGGAATAGATTCCTCAACATAGTTTATCTAATCAGAGACAGAACACCAGGTTTAGATAATTATTGAGCAAATGATTGCAAAAGTCACTTTTAAAATCATTAATTTGACAAGAAAATGGTTTGTTCTGCCAGTTTAAGTCATAGTATAATTTAGACAACAATCTTCACTGCACTGAAGAAATCTTTGCAAAGAATTCTCATTCTTTCCAATCAGCTTTGCACTGCCCTTGGATATTTGTGTCTTTTCACTCAGTGCCTAGGAGGGTGATTCAGCCTTATAGCACAAGCATCTCTTTGCCAAAAGCCCTGACATAAGAACTTTGATTAAGTGGTGGGTAGTGGCCAAGCCTGTAAGCTTGGAAATCTGCCATCTGGGTGGTGAAACATCAGCTGCCAACCATGGTGAAAGAAATGACTTATGAATGGACAGCGAAGACCGACACTCGAAGGTGGTATCTGGATGTCAGCTGCCAGACCACACACTCACCCTCAGTGCCATTCACAGAGGGTTACTGAGAGGCAAGCGCTGATGGTGAAGCACATCCACTTCACAGGGCACTGCATCCTCAGGCTGCGATCAGCTTCTTGGAGATGGTCAGTCCTTTAGTGAGGACAGGTCAGGTCATAATAGCAGCCTGGCAACAGAACTTAGAAACACGTCAACCCTCTGACATAGCTTAGCAACCTGACCCCAGAAGTCTTGTACCATATATCCTTAGGACATTGGAGGAGGCTATTTCATACTATTGAGTTTATGCCAGCTCAATCCCCCAGTAACCTACCCACTTGTGCTTCAGGGGTAATTTATGGTGGACAATTAACCCACCAACCCCACACATCTTTAAGATGTTGGAGGAAACCAGAGAACCAAGGGGAAATTCACACAGTCACAGGGAAAACACACAGACAGAACCCAAGGTCAGGATTGAACTCAGGTCGCTGCAATTGTGAGGCAGCCTCTACTAACTGCATCACCAAGACAACAATATTTCAGAGTGTTCTTGCTCAATTAGCTGCCATCTCTTTCATGTAACGTGGGGTATGGGCCCTGATAAAGTAGCAACAGAGGATCTGGAGTTCCAATGTTCAACTCTAAGTAACCTTCTCAAATAACATCCGAGACACAACATGCTCCTTGCTGAACAAGAAGTGGGATATTTTTCAGTACTTTATAAACATACACTCTCCATTTTTAAATTGGTTACAATCCACTTGGAAAGTCCTTAACCCTTTCCTCTTCTAACTGTACCAATGTTCTCTGAACTTGCCCAATTGCTGTGGGGAGAAGCCACAAAACAATAGCTTTCTATATGGATTTCTTAACACTTAGGGACTCTTTAAAGAGTTCGTGGATTTCTGTATCAGCTGCTGACCAGAAACCTATTCCCACTTAGAATTGGGGACCCTCAGTAACCAGCTGGACTTTACATCTAAAGAACAAGCCATTCATTTTCTTTTGTACGTGGGATTTGGACCTTGCCGGAAATATCAGCATTTATTGTCGATCCTTATTTGCCCCTGAACTGTGGAGACAATTATGAGTCAACCACATTATTGGGTCTGGAGTCACATGTAGGCCAGACTGGGAAAGGGAAGCAGATTTCCTTCCCCAAAGGACATTAGAATTTAGGCTTTTATAACAATCCAGTAACTTTATGGTTACCATTCTTGCTTTGGTTTTCTTTCTACTTTCCAGATGTATTTAATTTAAATTCCCCAGTTGCCATGGTGGGATTTGAAATCACATCTCTAGATTAATGGTCCAGAACATTGGCTGCTAGTCCACTAATTTAACCACTATGTCACCATGCCTACATAAGAGTGCATATTTATTTCAACCACTAGTAAATTAATATTAGAATTTGACATAAATGGTCCATTTAAAGTGTGCCATCAAGAGGAGACAACAGATTCCCATCGAGCTACCTGACTGTTGTATTTCCCTTTGCCACCTTAAAAAGTACATTGCACATACTGCTCACTCTGTCTGAAAAGTTTTTAAACAGTCGTCATACATTTTGGTGTCATGAAACCTAGCCACTATTTATCAGAGCAAGGGTTACTCACAATGTACTTACTAGGAAATTAGGGTGACTCGATATATGGATAGTTAAGGGGTTAATCATTAATTCTGTACAGTTCCTGTTTATTAAGTAAGGAAACACTTGCTCATTGGTCAAGTGTGTGGCGTTCTTGTTAATTAAGCAGTATAAGGGTCATTCACTATACACAACTGTGTGGAGTTTCTATTCATTCAGCAGGGTAAGGGTTATTTGCACTGTGCTCTTTATGTAATGGTTACTCTGAGAATAATTGCTCAAAGTTACAATTTATACTGCAGTGTAAGGATAAAAAAGGTTTTGTTTTGCTGGATCCTCCAGACTTTATTTTGAGATGGAAGGAGTTTTCTTTTCTAAAAAAAAATCTTGGTGCTTCTCAAAATTCAACACAAACAGATGCCATTACTTATAGATACTGGAGTTTTTAAAATCCAAAATCCATGCAGTGCACAACAGTTACAAATGTGACCAAGTCCAAAATGTTGACTGGAAAGCTTACAGGGAAAATTAGTGCTTGGCTAGTACTCATTCAAAATGAAGATTTTGGATATGAAAAGGGGAATATTACAGAGAGGGCAAAAAAAGTTTGTATTTATTTATTTACGCAGTTGTTGGCACACGATCAAAATCATAGCCAGACTTCATCTGTCCCAGGTCTTAAAAGTGCTTCCTAACTGTGATAAATAGCACCGTGAACACATCAGCAAGCACTGGCTGAAGCACAGAGACTCCAATATCCCTCAGGATACAGGCTGTTTGAGGCAACACTGGAAGATGTTAACCCTTCAGTGGTGGTGGTACAGCAGTTAAATTACCAGACTAGAAATCCAGAGGACTATTTTTTAATAAATCCCAGCATGGAAACTCTAGAATTTCGATTTCATTAATAATATGGAATCCTTTTAAAAAATAATTTTGGTACCGCTGACCATGATTATTGAAAACACACATCTGGCTCACTAATCTGACTTCAGAAGAGGAAATCTACCATCCTTACATAGTGTAGCCTGTATGGAATCCAGCCCCACAGCAATGTGATGATCATCTGAACTGGCCTAGCAAAGCATCCGGATACGTTATAACTGCTACATTGAAGCAGAAAAACAAAAACACAGGACAACAACCTCTAATTGACCTCAACACCAAATCCAGACATGGCAAAGTCACTCCCAACCAAGTCAACTTGCAAGGTCCTCCAACACTTGGAGGAAGCACTGAAAGTAGCAAAGGCTACAGAATGTACTCTGGACAGAGTTTTTCAACATCCACCACCAAGAGCAGTTTGATAGCACCACCACATACACAGAGCTGGTTGAGTTCTGAAGGACTGAGCCTGTGGCAGGTAGTAAGTGAACCAACATGAGGGATAAACTTGCTTGACCTCATTCTCACCAATCGTGTCACAGATGCATCTGACCATGATAGCACTGGCAAAAGTGATCACCACACCATCTTCATGGATCCAAAGTCCCAAGTACACATCAAGGACCCCCTCCATCATTTTTGGCATTACAATTGTGCCAAATGGGACAGACTCAGAAGAGATCTGGCCACTCTACACTGAGCATCATTGATATGCCACGGACATCAGCAAGCAGCAATGTGCAACAACACAATGCATAACTTCATGCCTCAGCACATCCCTCATTCCAGCATTAAAATCAAGACATGGGATCAACCCTGGTTCAATGAGCAGCACTGGGCATACCTAAAACTGAAGTGTCAGTCAGGTGAAGCTGCAATATAGAATTACTTGCATGTTAACCTGCAAAACCAGCACATAATAGACAGCTCCAAGCAATCTCACAACCAATGCACAAGATTAAAGGACTGCAGTCATGCCACCGCACACATTGTGAATGGTGGTAGATAACAGTTAACAGGAGGTGGCTCCAAAACATCTCCATCTGCAATGATGGAAATGACAAGTGCTAACTGGGTGATACCCATAAGATGTTGGTTTCAACCAATCTAATTCATTACATCTGATATCAAATGGTTGGGATCACCCTTTGCACAAAAAGAAGGCAGAAAAGTTATTGAAGGTCAGTCATCCCATCCCCAGGACATCACTGCAAAAGTTCCTCAGGGCAGTGTCCTGGACCCAAACATCTCTAGCTTTTTCATCAATGACCTTCCATCCATCGAAAGGGGAGAAGTAGGGATGTTTGACGATAATTGTACAATCTTCAATTCTAATCGCAACCCCTCAACAAATGAAGCAGCCTATACCTGCATAGAGCAAGACAAAAACAATATTCAGGTATTGGCCTTGGCTATTAAGTGGCAAGTAACATCTATGCTACAAAAGCACCAGGCAATATCCATGTGCAACAACAGTCTACCACCTGCTCTTTCCAGTCAATGGCATTATCCCATCACTGAACCCCCACTATCAACATCGTGAGTCTGGGCTGGGGGTGGGGGTTGTCATCATTGACCAGCCACATAAATATTCAGTTTACAATAGCCAATCAGAGACAGGGTGCAAGTGACTCACCTCATGCACCCCAAAGCCTTTCAACTATCTACAAGGCATAAGTCAGGACCATGAAGGAATACTCCCCATTTGCCTGGACAACTGTAGTTCCAGTAACACCATCCAAGACAAAGCTGGCTGCTTACAAAGCAGTCTCATAGAATGCCACCACCTGCATGTTCCACTGCAATTCACAAACCTTCCTAAATTGGAAATATATTGCCATTCCTTCATCATTACTGGATCTAAATCCTGGAACTCCTTACCCAGCAGCGGGACCGCACAGGTTCAAGAGCATGGCTCACCATCACCTTCTGGAAGGTAATAACAGATGGGTAATAAATGCTGGCATTGTCGGTAAAATTTAGACAAATTGAAATTTTAAAAAAACTGCAAGAGAGATGTAAAACAGAAAAAAAACTCAGGATTTTTGCCTCATCTTACCACAAGAAGTGACAGCCTGCAAATTTGCAAGGCTAATGTCATGAAACAGAATTTAGAAATAAAGTGGCCTTAGCAAGTATAAAAAAGCCACTGATAGAGATGGAATTACTTTGGTGCTCAGTATTAGAAGTTGGCAGGTTCACTCCCCAGACAGTGTTAGATTGGTTAATCTCAGTCCAGATGTTGTAACTAGCAGAAGAGTCCACCAGACGAAGGAGAGATTAGGCCATGTGGGCTTCTTGATCTTCTTCACTACCTTTCTACACCACAGCCCATGTAGCGAGGATGGAACAAGACCTGGCCAAGCTTATGAGTATTATTTGGTCCAGGCAGGGTGGTGAGAACTGAATCTCAGAGGACAAGCAGCAAAATAGGTCTGAAATGTGTTCTTAAAGTCAAAAACTAATTACTGTTTTAAGTTTCTCACGGGGAAAGAATTCTAAAATTTAACAAGAAAACTTACAATTCCTAAATGCCTGGGAAGCCCTGGGTTGATCAAAATAAGAGAGTTGCTGTGTTGTTCTTGGGAAGGTATGGGAGAGGAGAAGTTTGATTATGATTAGAGTACAGGTTCCAGCATCAGTACCTCATCAGGGGTAACGAAGCAAATGGTGGCAGTGACATCATCGCGTCAGGTGATGAAGCTATGCCAAATGACTTTTCACCAGGAAAGTGGAGTGCTGGTGGATCTTTCTGTTACCAGTACTTGACCCCACTCCCTGGCACCTGCTCCCCCTCACACTGCCTCTGGTTTAACTCCCAGAGACTGAAAATGGTGTTCCCACATACAGAGCACCACAAAAGTTGGGACTGGATCCTGTTCCCTTTCCAGTACCATCCGGCCTTCCAGTTATGGATAGTCTACTCTATACTTTATTGGGATCTCATTCTACTACAAGTCCCAAGGACCTTCTTGATGTCCCAACCATTCAATACCTTGGGCAACAAGACAAGCTCACAGCTCAATCAGAGGCTTATGCCAATTCCACTAATGGAACCAATCAGGTGGACACACAGGAGAGCAGTGGGAGTGGGCAAGCGCTCCCTCCTTCTTTCTCTAGCTTGTTGAGAAGTGTATGATGCCTCTTTTGAGACTTATTTCAAGAGGCAAATTCAAATTGATAGGAACTCTCAATGAGCTACTGTAAACATTCAGCTTTTCGACAAAAAGTATCCGGAGGATCAGCGTCCCAGTCAAGTTCAAAGTAAGTGACAAATATGACAAAACAAATCAATTTTTAATAATGTACCATTGAACAGAATGATGAGGGTCTTTGGCAGGTCAGGTTTGACGCTGAGCCACGGAAGCCTGGAAGATCCTGTAGTTGAATTCCCAACTGTCCTTGGATACAATGACTACAGGGCTCTGACAATTACTTTCAGTCCCCTAGACCACAGAGGGAACCTTGACCAAGGATCACACTCCTGATTGATAGCTGTGCCCTATACCTGCTGCAGGCAGAAGTTGCTACCAGAATGTGGGGTCATATGGGGGTGGGGGTGGGGATGCAAAAACAAGCCCTCGTTGAACAACCCACCAACAAGTCACATGTGGATAATCAGGCAGCTTGCGAGTAATGCTAGGGGAAGCTAGGGGAACACACAAAAGAGACACTGGCTCAAAAGAGTAGAACACTGGAAGGAAATACGACATAAACCCACAGAAAAACAAAATGCTTGTGATATCACCCACCCAAAAGTAAAAGAAAACCTTTGTGCTTTGATTGACGAAAATAAGCCACGAAGTGTTGAACTGCCCCATACTTTCTCATGTTGATCTAAGGATATTAGTTGGACGGGCCTGCGATGGTTGAGCAGGCAATAACTGTCAATCATTGAGAGACTACAGCTGAAGACAAAAATCTCATAGCCTGGCACACCCTCATCCTCAAGGAAAAGAATCCTAGCAGAGAAGACAACAGACAATAGTGACGAGAGATTGTTGAGCTCAGCCTCTGATGGACCTTCAGGTTGCAGGAAGAGTTGACAGAAGCAAAGGAGATATTGGAGGGTTTTACTTCTGGCCTTTCAAGCTGCAGGTCCACCTGCAGCAAAGCTCAGCATTGAAATATTAGCCCCAGTGTCCTCGGTCTGTCTGGTGATGCGACGGTGGATAAGACCATGTGATGGCTCATTTAGAGTCAAATTATCAACATAACAGAGTACAATTCCTTCCCCTTTTGAAACTCAACTCACACAGCCAGAACCCCGTGACTAGCCGATGGAATTAGCAACAAAAATATGTGCCGTCAAATGAAATATTTCGTCACCTGTACAAACACCGAGTTTCTCCAGCTTCCTTCCAATCCACAGCATAGTTAATTGCTTCTGTATTTGGAATGCTGTCAAGTGAAAGCTGCACAAGGACATTTAAATCCCCAGTTTATTGCTCATGTGTTTTGGTTGTAGCATAGTTGTACTTGGCAAAAGATGAAATGTTTAGAATTTTAAAAAAACTATTAAAGGCTGTTTGCATGACTTCATTCTCCAAAGTAAATCACTTACCACTGTGAGCAGGCTCCATCCTGGGCCGAATGCAACAGGTATATGTGCCTGTGTATATTAGAAAAGGCTGCATGTGCCTCATTTTAAATTAGAACATTACTTTCCCCTATAACTAAGCAGGTAT
The DNA here is from genome assembly GCF_009764475.1 of Pristis pectinata. NCBI lineage: Eukaryota > Metazoa > Chordata > Chondrichthyes > Rhinopristiformes > Pristidae > Pristis > Pristis pectinata. Next base: position 61,567,849 of record NC_067407.1, read on the forward strand.
CTAAACAAGAAAACTAATTTACTGGTGTCTGCACATTTCAGATCAATGCCAAACCCATACTTTAGATTATCAGTTCAGATGGCTTATTCAGAAGTATATTCATTTACCAGCTTTCAAAAGAGGCACCAGTGGAAAAATCCTTTAACAGGACGGCACAAAGACCTATAGTCCCTTTAGCTTTAATCTCCATCCTGATTTGGTTAGGGAGGAAGAAGCTGAAACTGGCACTGGTCCCAATGAAATTCCATGATTTCCACAAATATTAGGAAGCTGTGATTGCTCACACACACGTGCTTATAGTATAAGTATGATATTTCAATGTGGTGATCAAGTTTTTGAGTGTGCATATTGGGATGAACAACAGATCTCTTATACACTAAAGATGAATTCTTGATCTCTCAGACTACCTCGTCATGGCCCTTGCACTTTATTTGTCTATCTGCACTTTCTCTGCAACTGTAACACTATTCTGCATTCTGATTTCTTTTTGCACAACCTCAATGTATGGAATGATGTATCTGGATGGCATGCAAACAAAAGCTTCTCCCAGTATCTCAGTACATGTGACAATAATAAAGCAATAATATGTACATCATGCATATTAATAAACATCCTCAAGGTTAGAGCAATACCCATCATTGACTGCCTATTGATTAGGTGATGTGTTGTCACACATCATATACTTCAGAGTCAAGGTTTCTAGTTGTTTTCTTTTCACAAGAGAGAGAAAGGTTAAATAACTTGGACGTGCCCATGACAACAGATGAACAGAATGGGCACCCCACATTCCTGGCTCTGGAATGCATGCTGTCCAACAGATTGGATGCTGATCGACTCCAAGGTAAATGCCAACTAGTTTTAAAGAAACATGACATTATTATTGAGGATGATTTATTCCCCATGCAATAATACTTCACCTGTAATAATCAATTCTCTTCTGAACAAGCTTCCAGCACCTTTCAAGAGGATTAACTGATCTGGTATAAATGGACATAATTTAAGAAATCTGCACTAATGCTGTATTCCACTACATTGGAGCTCAATAATTGGCAATCTTTAAGAGATTTTTTTACTTTTTTTTAATTACTTACTGTGTTTTGTCACCGTAAGCTGATTATCATTCAGGCCTTTTAAGCAGCTGTTCTGAATCCTCTATTAAGAGTCTGGCCAATAATGAAATGATTTTCCTTTGGAGACAGAACTTTGTCATCAATATCTGTCAATTTATTAGTACCCTATGACAAAGTTGCCACCTTAAATATAGAAGATATACCTACAAATTATTTGGCTACACAAGATGACAAAGTTATATTATAATTTATAGGACAATCCAAATGTGGATTTGAATTAGATCTGTGGATACATGTGCCAGATGATGTAAAATGAGCCATACAGATGACGAAACTCCTCAGTCATGGCGACTCAGCCAATGAAACGGTTAGGAAGCTCAGAGCATACAAACTTAAGCTGGTGAAAAGAAGACAAGGTTCCTGCTTCTAATCACTGCCCAGTACCAACCACTAGGCACCTCAAGCAATGTTGAAAACAGCCCAGCTGAACTTGGCTCTGAATGCCAAGAGTGATCCTCTGCTTGACTTATGAAGAGCAGCCACTAGTGAGGTACAAATGGAAACAAAGACTGGAAAAAAACTCTTTTCCACAGATGACAACAACAACTTGCATTTATAAATCATCTACATTGAAATCAAGTGACTTGAGATCCTTCACACAGGTATCAGCAGGCACAATTTGATACCCAATATGGATGATGAAGGCAATCAAAAACTCAATCTTAAAGAAAAACTTAAAAGTTGGGAAGAGACAGAGTGTTTAGGGATCATACTCTGGGGATTGGACTCCTGGGAACGTGCTCCAGGGGGGCATGTTCCAGATCCCATCAGGCCTTGCATTCCAAAGCATTTTAGGCAGTGCATTCTGGAGCATGAAGCCTTAGTGCTAGGGAAGATTGAACTTTGAGAATTAGCAGGTATTTGAAGGAGAATTGGAAGAGCACAGTTACTTCAACAGGCTCTAGGGCTTAAGGAGTCCAAAGAAGATTTATTCAATACCCTTAAAGATAAAATACAGGAATCAGAATAATGAACTGAGACACCACAAGCATTAAAAATACCCCATAAGTATATCACGTGCTATGAGAGTTCAATCATAATCCAACTGAATTCCTGTCACCAGTGTGTTGGAACCAAAGTTGTCCTCAATACTCTGTTAATGGCACATGCAGTGCTGTACTCCACATAAAAATTGCACCATGGAATCAGACCATTCTGGTGTTGACTAAGAACAGTGGTTCTAATCCTAATTCAATATGTTCACCCCATCTAAATATCTGAACCTTGTCTTTGATTGATGCCTCACCACCTACTATGCTCTACTGACTTACTGTTCATCATTAGAACTCAAACATATAGAAAACAAGGAAATTATAGACTGCCTTGTTAACATTGTAAATGTTATGTCTTTCCTCAGTTAATCCAATCCTGGTCAATATTTCCCCCAATCAACATCACAAAAACATACAGCCCATCTCCATCACATTGTCATTTGTGGGGACTTATTATCTACAAACTGGCAGCTGCAACAACTACTCCATTTCATTGACTGTTAAGCATTATGGGAATGACCCAATACCATTACTGCACTCTCTAAAAGCAAATTTCTCCTTTTTTTCCCCCTTTTGAGCTTCTAAGGCAATGAAGTACAGAACACCTTCCCTGATAGGCTGATGAATAAATGCATCTCCATTGCAGTACTGACCACTGTATTCCCTTGACTCCAAATCACAACATAGAACATAGAAAAAATACAGCACAATTCAGGCCCTTCAGCCCACAAAGCTGTGCCGAACATGTCCCTACCCTAGAAATGACTAGGCTTACCCATAGCCCTCTATTTTTCTCAGCTCCATGTACTTATCCAACAATCACTGAAAGGACCCTATCGTATCCGCCTCCACCACCGTTGCCGGCAGCCCATTCCACGCGCTCACCACTCTCTGAGTAAAACTTACCCCTGACATCTCCTCTGTACATACTCCCCAGCACCTTAAACCTATGTCCTCTTGTGGCCACCATTTCAGCCCTGGGGAAAAGCCTCTGACTATCTACCCGATCAATACCTCTCATCATCTTATATACCTCTATCAGGTCCCCCCTCATCCCCCATCTCTCCAAGGAGAAAAGGCCGAGTTCCCTCAACCTGCTTTCATAAGGCATGCTCCCCATTCCAGGCAGCATCCTTGTAAATATCCTCTGCACCCTTTCTATGGGTGACCAGAACTGAGCACAGTGGGGTCTGACCAGGGACTTATATAGCTGCAACAATACCTCTCAGCTCCTAAATTCAATTCCCCGATTGATGAAGGACAATACACCATATGCCTTCTTAACCACAGAGTCAACCTGCGCAGCCGCTTTGAGTATCCTATGGACTCGGACTCCAAGATCCCTCTGATCCTCCACACTGCCAAGAGTCCTACCATTAAGCCTATATTCTGCCATCATATTTGACCTATGAACCACTTCACACTTATCTGGGTTGAACTGCATCTGCCACATCTCAGCCCAACTTTGCATTCTACCTATGTCCCTATGTAACCTCTGACAGCCCTCCAAACTATCCACAACAGGTTCCAACCTGACCCCCAAAGATTTGAAAATAAGACCCAAGATATCACTCCAAAGTTGTGCTGAGAGAGGGCTACATCACCAGAAGTGCTACTTTTTAAGATGACATTTTAAAGTAAGACTCCATATGCCTTTCTATGTAGATTCCAGAGAATTAATTACATTACTGTGAAGAACAGGAGCTCTCCCAACTGACTAAGCAGCATTTACCATTCAACCAAAGTCACTGAAACAAATTAACTGGCGGATCGTACATTACTCCACCCCTTCCCTCCACCTTTTTATACTGGCCATCTCCCCTCTATCTTTCAGTCCAGATGCAGGGTCTCGACCTAAAACGTCAGCTGTCCATTTCCCTCCATAGATGCTGCCTGACTCATTGAGTTCCTCCAGCTTTTTGTGTTGCTCCAGATTCTAGCATATGTAGTCTCTTGTGTCTCTGATTCCTACATCGTTGTTTGCGAGATGTTGCTCTATGTACAAGTTCCTGCTGCTTTTCCCACATAATTGTTTGTAACATGTTTAGAATGTCCCAGATCCATTCAAGTTTTCTCTTTTCTTGATTATAGTTCTGAATAAAAACACCTCAGCACTGAACACCAAGCTCAGACATTTATGATTTGCTCGTAGATGTTAGCAGCCAGCAAATTATTTCCCTTTTTGGACTTCATTAGATAAAAGAGGGCCACATCAAACAACAACTTCAGTTTTCCACATGTCCAGGCTGAACTCACACTTTGTTTAGACAGGTCGTTCACTATTTAGGCACTATGAATGAAAAATCCCAGCGCTTCTGAAGAACAATGTGATCGACCTGCTTGACTGCTTAATCAGCACCATGGCCAGCTCCAGTAACTCAATCAAAAGACAGTAAATAAAAGCAGCTGGCTCTCTGCCTCCAAGCCCATCCAAAATGCCAAGATTTCATCAAATTATTTTCCAGCCACAGTTATCCAAGCAATAAAAATTTCACCTCATGGACCTTGCTGTACTGTCAGAGAGATGTTAAAATGAAGCTCTGCCTGTCCTTGCAGGAATCATATGGCACTACTTCGAAGAAAAGCTGGGGAGTTCCTCTGTCCGAAGTCCTGACTAATTATTTATCACTCAACCAATTTTGCCAAAACAAATTATTGGGTGCTGTTTGTGAAAACACTTTGTATGCAAACTGCTGCTGAATAGGCACAAACCACAGCGTAAATGCTAAATAACAATGTTCTGTAACTTAATGCCTGTTCTTTTGCTTTTTAACTGTATTGCTTTGATACTGAACTGCAGAAGTTTGTTGGCAGTATCTTAAAAATGACCAGATTAAATGGGAAACTTTTAGTGGTATCTGCATCTGTGCTCTCAGATCCCTTGGTTCCTCCAAATCATTTTCCAAGTAACATGCGGCCTCTTATTTCTCCAATCAAAATGTTGCACTTTTCACTTGTCAATGGTGAAATTAATTTGCCACGCACGCAGCCATTCTGTGAACCTTGTACCTGCCTGAAGACCTCCACAGCACTGACTATCTCCTTCCCCCAATCTAGCACCGTCAAAACATTTTCAAAATTGGTGTTACAATTCCATGGCACAAATTGCTCATAGAATTTGTGAAAGGGTGTAGTCCCTTTTTGTCCCTTTTGTTACCTTCTGCATGGCCAGAAAACCATCTGGCTCTATCAATATCTCATAGCTGTCCAAATTAACCAATGCCCCTCAAATGTTAAAGAGTCACAGAGTAGAGAAACAGGCTCCTTGGCCATTTCACTCATGTCGACTATCATCAAACACCCCAGGAATCCCATTTTCCTTCCTGCATCTCTCCCAATTCCCCTGATTTAAAGTAGCTAATTAACCTCCCAACCAGCACATCTTTGGTATGTGGGAGCAGACTGAAGCACCCAGGGGAAAACCACACAGGGTTTTTTAATATGATCAATACAATTCCATGACTGCAAGGTTACAGCAAGGAAGTCAATACTGCAAATAATTTCATGTGGTCTCATTGTTTATAGTTTGACAACATGTGGAGCTGTTGAACAAAATAAAATAAGAACATAACATTTAGGAGCAGGAGTAGGCCATCTGGCCCATCAAGTCTGCTCCGCCATTCAATAAGATCATGACTGATCTGGTCGTGGACTCAGATCCACCTACCTGCCTTTTCCCCATAACTCTTTAATCCCCAACAATGCAATAATCTATCTAGTTGTGTCTTAAATATATTTAATGAGGAAGCCTCTACTGTTTCCCTGGGCAGAGAATTCCACAGATTCACTACTCTCTGGGAAAAGCAGTTTCTCCTCGTCAAGCTCCTTCGCTCCGTCAACCACAACAGCCAGGACCTCCCAGTGGCCACCCACTTCAATTCCACATCCCACTCCCATACTGACACATCTATCCATGTCCTCCTCTACTGCCACACTGAGGCCAGATGCAGGTTGGAGGAACAACACCTCATATTCCTCCTTAGGAGTCTCCAATCTGATGGACTCAATATCGATTTCTCTAAATTCCAGTAACACCACCCCTTCTTTCTCTCCCCCTCCCCCATTCCTTTGTCTTCCCTTATTCCTGTGGCTCCCTTGCCCAACCTTGATGACCTGCCCATCTCCTTTCTTCCATCCTTTATTCCATGGTCCACTGCCCTCTCTGACCGGATTCATTATTCTTCAGCCCTTTGTCTCTTCTACCTATCACCTCTCAGCTTATTACATCTTCCTCCCCTCCCCACCTACCCTCCCCCCTCACATGGACTCACCTATCACCTGAACTCACATACCATCGGCCTGCGTGCGCTCTCCCACTCCCTCCACCACCTTCTTCTGGCTTCTACCTTCTTCCTTTCCAGTCCTGATGAAGGGTCTTGGCCCTAAATGTCAACTGTTTATTTCCCTCCATAGATGCTGCCTGACCTGCTGAGTTCCTCCAGCACTTTTTGTGCATTGCTCCAGATTCCAGCATCTACAGAATTTATTGTGTTCTCCTCATTTCCATCCTAAATCTATTCCCCCGAACCTTGAGGTAGCAACTTTCCTACCTCTACCATAATTTTATATGTTTCTATAAGATCCCCCCTCATTCTTCTGAATTGTAGTGAGTATCTGAATCCCAGGCAACTCAATCTCTTATCATAGTCTAACCCTCTCATCTCCAGAATCAACCTGGTGAACATCCACTGCATCGCCTCCAAAACCAGTAAATCTTTCCTCAAATAAGGAGACCAGAACTGCTTGCAGTACTTCAGGTGCAGCCTCACCAGTACCCTGTACAGTTGCAGCATAACTTCCCTGCCCTTAAATTCAATCCCTCTAGCAATGAAGGCCAACATTCCATTTGCCTTCTTGATAACCTGTTGCACCTGCAAACCAATCTTTTGCGATTCATGCACAAGCACTCCCAAGTCCCTCTGCACAACAGCATGCTGCAATCTTTCACCATTTAAATAATAATCTGATCTTATATTTTTCCTTCCAAAGTGGATGACCTCACATTTACCAACATTGCACTCCTTCTGCCAGACCCTTGCCCACTCACTTAACCTATCTATATCTCTGCAGACTCTCCACATCCTCTGCACAATTTGCTCCTCCACATAAGTTAGTGTCATCAGTAAACTTAGATAAGCTACACTCAGTCCCCTATTCCAAATTATTAATGTACATCATAAACAGTTGCAGGCCCAGCACTGACTCCTGCAGCACCCCACTCATCACTGATTGCCAACCAGAGAAACGCCCATTTATCCCAACTCTCTGCCTTCTATTGGTTAACCAATCCTCTATCCAAGCTAATACATTACCCCTAACTCCATGCATCCTTATCTTATGGATAAGTCTTTTATGTGGCACCTTATTGAACACCTTCTGGAAATTCAAGTATATAACATCCACCTGTTCCCCTCTATCCACTGTGCTCATTACATCCTCAAAGAACTCCAGTAAGTTTGTCAAACAGGAACCGCCCTTCCTGAATCCATGCTCTGTCTGCCTGATGGAACCACTTCTATCCAGATGTCTCGCTATTTCTTCCTTAATAATAGCTTCAAGCATTTTCCCAACCACATAAGTTAAGCTAACTGGCCTATAGTTACCTGCCTTTTGCCAAAATCCTTTTTAAAATAGTGGCGTGACACTGGCTGTCTACCAATCCACTGGGACCAGGCCAGGGTCCAGAGAATTTTGGTAAATTATCACAAATGCCTCTACTATGATTTCCACCATTTCTTTCAGAACCCTGGGATGCATCCCATTAGGACCAGGGGACTTGGCTACCTTTAGGCCCACTAGTTTGCTTATCACTGCTTCTTTAGTGACAGCAATTGTATCAAGGTCATCACCTCAAATCACATCCATAACATCTCTCTTTGGCATGTTAGACATGTCCTCCACCATGAAGACCGACACAAAATGGTTGTTCAAGGCCTCGGCCATTTCCATATTACCCAATATTAATTCCCCCTTCTCATCTTCCAAGGGACCTACATTCACTTTAGCTACCATTTTCCACTTTATATAATTATAAAAACTTTTATTTTTATATTTTGCGCTAGTTTACTTTCATAATCTGTCTTCCCTTACCATATTGCTTGCTTAGTGGTTCTTTGTTGCTTTTTCAAGTTTTCCCAATCTTCCAGTTTTCCACTGCTCTTTGCAATCTTGTATGCATTAGCTTGATGCCTTCTTTTAGTTCCTTAGTTATCCAAGGCTGGCACTCCCCGCCCTTACTGTCCTTGCTTTTAACTAGAATATACTTTTGTTGAGCACCGCGAAAAATCTCTTTGAAAGTCTTCCACTGTAGGCCAGGCACGGTAGTGTAGTGGTTAGCGTAACGCTATTACAGAATCAGTGACCCGGGTTCAATTCCGGCCACTGCCTGTAAGGTTTTTGTACATTCTCCCCATGACTGTGTGGGTTTCCTCCAGGTACTCCAGTTTCCTCCCATATTCCAAAGGCGTACAAGTTAGGAAGTTGTGGGCATGCTATGTTGGTGCCGGTAGCATGGAGACACTTGTGGGTTGCCCCCAGAACAGTCTACGCAAAGATACATTTCACTGTGTGTTTGAATGTACATGTGACTAATAAAGAAATCTTATCTTATCCGCAACTGTCCTACCACATAGTCTGTACTTACAGTCTACGGTAGGCAACTCCTCCCTCATCTCACTGTAGTCTCCCCATTAGGCATAATACACTGGTTTTAGATCAAACTATTGCACCCTTCATTTGTATGAGAAATTCAATCATACTATGATCACTCTTTCCAAGAGGATCCTTACCTACAAGATTGTTAATTTTACCTGTCGCTTTGCACAGGACCAGATCTAAGATAGCATTTTTCCTTGTAGGTTCAGTAACATGATATTCAAGAAACCTATCACAGATGCATTCCATGAAGTCCTCCTCAAGACTGCTTTCACCAACTTGATTCACCCAATTTATGTGGAAGTTAAAGTCCCCCATGACAACTGATGTTCCATTCTTACATGCATCAAATAGTTCTTGGTTTATTGCCTGTGCCACTGTAATGTTACTATTCTGTGGCCTATAGACAATTCCCACCAGTGATTTTTTTTTCTCTTTAATATTCCTAATCTCTACCCAGATGGACTCAACATTCTGTTCCTTAGATCTTATATCGTCTCTATTGCCCTGATCTCATTCTTAATTAAGACACTACCCTATCTCCTTTAACTTCCTGCCTATCCTTCCATATTACCTGATACCCTTGGATATTTAATTCACACTCATCTCCACCCTGCAACCACATTTCTGTATTGGCCACTAAATCATACCCCTCTGTACTGACTTGTACCACAAGTTCACTGATCTTGTTTTGAATACTACGGGCATTCAGATAAAGTGCCCTTACACTCATTGCCCCTTTAGAATCTAGTAACCTTTGTGACCTTTGCGTTTGACTTTTCTGTACTCCACTCTTTTCTAACTTTTGCTCTGGTCTCTGCTTTGCTTCCCTGTCTTTCTGCATGAATTCCTATCCCCCTGCTAATGACAGTGCATTTCTCTGAATTGTTCATTGCTGTTATTGAGCGGGTGCCTTTCCCAGTCAGAGCATTAAATTTGCTTTTTAGCACTTTGAATTTCTCCCCAGCGACCCACTCATTGTAGCTGACTTGGAAGTACCATTTCAGCTTCCTTTTGCAATTCCTCTTAATAGTTTAGTATTTCAACAGGAAGTCCTCTTATTTGCCTTGTTTCAAGGCTAAAATGTCCATGGCCAAATTATCTAAACATTAGTGTGCCATTCCTTCACCAGCACCATCCCACTCCTGTTACTGGTTCAATGTTGTGTGCAGTTTGAATTAATTTCTTCTGTCTCAATGTCAAAGCCTGCTCAAAGAGCTTTGCAAATTTCTACTAAATATATGGGTGGGAGCCAAATGACCAGAGGAGTTTTTAATTGTACAAGACACATGATTCTGTTTGGTCCAGCAACTTTAAGTTAAAACATACTTTCTCTCTTGCATGCATGTAAACATGCACCATTAGGAAAATGATAACTTGATAGAGGATCCCTCTGTCCTCTTCACTCATTAACCTTTATTGTCTTACTAAAATTATTACTATGTTTTCTAACATGAACCTTTTGCTCTTATCCCTCTGAGTGAAAGTGTAATCTCACTTATCTCCTCCATCCTGTATTTAATTGAAGACTCATCCACTGGATCCAATTCAAACTTATCTTTTAACAGGCATTTGCTGTGTCACTTCCCTTGGTCTCATCTTCTTCCTGCAGACTAACTCTGAAAATCAGGATGTACTTGCAGAGAGAGAAAAACTGAGCCAATATTTTAAGTGTTCATTCTTTCTAATTACTCCCAATTAATCTACTATCCATCAACAGTTCACCCCCACGGCAAGCCTGACCTCATGCTATCTGACGGAGGGTCATCACCCTGAAACGTGAATTCTATTTCTGTTCACAGATGCTTTCTGACCTGCTAAGTATTTCCAGCATTTTCTGCAGCTTCTGTAGTATTTTCTCTTCAATATCATGTCTTAATTTTGACAGTAAGGCATTTCAAGTCGTCAAACTTAACCCAGATCATTTCACAATTATGGAAACCATTCAATTTCCTTAGAAATAATCACTAGTCAATCTCTGTGACTGCTTTACACCAAGGGATAAAGTTGAATACCTATCAATCGCTTTACAGCACAAGTATTAATCCCAACAAGCACTTGGTTTGCATGAAAGAATTTATGGGGGAACAATATTAAAGTATGTAGGATAACTATATCACCTTCTGTATGAATGCACTACTAACAACATCATAGGAGGAGGCTGTTTGGCCTGTCAGGCCTATGCCATCTCCCAATAAACCAATCCCACCTGTCCCATTCCTTACCTTCCTGTGGCCCTGCAACTTATTCTCTCTCACATGCCCAGCAACTCCCCTTTGATTTCTTTCACCACCTACATTCACGAGGGGTGATTTACAGCAGCCAATTAATCTACCAGCACACCTTTGGGTTGTGGCAGGAAACCAGAGCACCTGGAGGAAACCCAGGTGATCGCAGGGAAAACGTGAAAACTCTACACAGACAAGCACCCAAGGTTAGGATTGAACCCAGGTTGCTGGACCTTTGGCATCAGCAGTGCTCACTGTTGCGCCACCATGTCAGATGACAGTGGAATTTCTTCATGACAAGGGTTGTGAGAACACGGTGTGCTTAAGACACAAAGTATTCAAGGAGAGGCTTAAAGTAAGCACAAGGAAGAAGGAAATAGCATGACGTGGGAAGGGTTAATTAGACTAACCCTAATAAACTGGGCTGAATGGCCTTTTTCTGTGCTGTAGCAAGCAGTGACAATGTAACAATATTGCGTAGTGTGAAGCCCAGCAATATTAAAGCACACTCTCACTAGTGGATATAATCATGTGGAGTATATACAGTATAAAACATATGTGCATATAGTTGGACAGGGAAGAATAAAGATGTTTGTATCTACTACGTACCAGGAAAGATATGAACCCATACGTACATTACTAATTGGTGACAAGGATGTAGAGAACAAGCCTCATGAGAAGACTTAAGCAGTGAGCCAACGATGTTGGCGACCACAATGGCAGTCTGAGGTACTAGCGAACCAGCTGAACAAAATGGCAACTCACCCTGAATGAGCCTGAGAAACCCTGGGTGAAGATGTAGGAGAAAATATAAGCAAAAACCTGCACAAGAAGGGCAATGGCAATACTTAAGAGGCTCCTGGGCCCTTACTTTGGGCAAGGATTGACACAGTTCTTATGGAGAATAAGGCTACCCGGAAACGCTTTAGGATCAGGATAAATGAATTCCAAAAATGAGGGAATAGCATTTGTGGGTACTACAGTTAATGTAATTAGACAGAAGATGCAGCCATTAAACTAAATAAGCACTCAAATAGCAGAAAGCTTTGTACCTTCTGGTGTGATGTCATCAGTTCTGGCCGGAATGTCATCAGTAAAAGGAGGACAAAATGGCTGCTCTAACTCAAAAGGTTACATCAGATGGTTTGATGTACATGATTGTGTGTGTCTTTTAGTTCATACTTAGGCCATGTGGAAATGTTTATTGAAACAAATGAGGCAGTGGAAATTAATGATGTCAGGTTTGTGCATTCACAAAATGATACTAAGAAGAGGACAAAGCCAGTCTTCTAACTGAAGTGTGTTCCAAAATGTTAGTAAATCTTTTAACACCATGGAAAGCTGAAGGTGTTTCATTTTGCAAAGTCCTGCAAGAGTTACAGGATAATTTCAATCCTAAACCCTTGGAGGTCTGGAGAGCTTCAATGTAGGAACCAGCAATCAGAAGTCAGTGAGTATACAGTCTTGTTGAATGGCACATCTTAATACTGCATCTTAAGTGCCTGCTTAGACCATTGGCAATGAGACAAGTTCATTTGTGTTTGAATCAATGAACAAATTCAATCAAGGTTATTAAACACAAAATTTCACATTTGATCTTGTATGAAAAATTGAGATGTCTATTGAAATGCTAAATAATTTTCTCCAAAGCAAGGTACAAAGAAGACAGCAGCTTACAGTCATAGAGCTGTCATGAGCTCTAAAGTTTGAAAGCAGAACCTGAAGCACATGGGACTCCAATCCTTCCACAAAAGCCAATGTAGTCACCAGCCCAGGACTCAGTAGGAGGGAGATAACAGGACAGAGTGGGCCCAAGTGCAAATATCTAACTTTTCAAAACTTTTTCACCTAAAACAGGAAATAATTTGGATAGAGGACTGGAACTGCATGTGGAGGTGATATAGCCCATTCATTGATTCTGGAAAGTTCTGAAGCCATCAGCTCAAAACTAATGCAGTTAAAACTCGAACTTTTCTTAAAATAATATAAAATCACAATAGCATACAAAGAGACAGTTTGTTCCACAGATATATATGATTTCCCATATTTTTGCTGTATTTACATCCTGATCATGAATAAGTGTGATTAGTTTCCTCCTTTCTTATACACAAACTGCCTCTCCCCCTTTCCACAACAAAAACATGAATGCATAAAAGGTACCTGAATAAAAATGGCAAACTTTGTACTTTGGCTCTTTATTCAAGTAATTGAGTGACCAGAACCAACTTACTTTTGGAGGAGGCTTGCTTAAGGTTTCAATTGCCATCAATGCATTCTGGGTAACAGGGCACTCTGCACATGCTCAGACAGCAGAAACCTTCCTTTCCTCACAGTGTCACCAATTAAAGCAGCAGTTCAAAATCCAAGTCTAGACTTCAGCTGGAGGCTGTAGCCTTCTAGTTGATATGTCAAAGGATGTCTTAAAAAAACAATTGATAAACTAAATCACATTATTATAAAATATGTGATTTATTGATGTTATGTTCTGGAAAACTCACTTAGGACATTGGAATTTATCTGAAAACTGACAATTTGAGTAATTGGACTGGTTTGCAAACTATGTTGACCAAATGATACATTTTCTCACTCACATATAAAATCTGCTTATAAAGGATTTGAATGAGAAGTTTTGATTTGCATAAAAATCAGAATGTAAGGTTAATGTCAAATGCAAGATCTTTAATGATGACTGACTCTGCAAAACCAATTGTGCACTGAAAACAGGAAATACTGGAGATACTCAGCAGGTCAGACAGCACCCATGGAGAGGGAAAGAGAGTCAACGTTTCAAGCCAATGACCTATCATCAGAACTGGAAAAGTGAGAAAATGGTTTTAAGTTACAGAGAGGAGGTGGGGTGGAGAGAATAAAAGGAATATCTGTCTGATATTCCCTTACAGTTTGGGAATTTGCCAGTTGCGAATGTGGCTCAGTACCAGCTTCAATCTTGTTCTCCTTTCCAGCAAGTTTTATCTTTGCAAGATTTGCTCTTAGACATTGACTGCACTTCTCTCGAAAAAGCAACTGCTTATTAGGCCAATAAGCCAAAGTAATATCCAAATTACACAATAATCACACACTATGGTAGCTTCGGATTACACAGATGTGTTGCCATTAGCTTCTGACATCTTCTTTTTCTGAGGCAGTCCCTCAGAATTGAGGATGGTTTGCCTCCACTTCCAGATTTGTGGGCTCTGAGGTGACTGATGAGGTGAATATGGGAACCGCAGACCCTTCCACAGCTGGAGCAGAAGGCGGCTGATGGGGACAGATGGGAGGGTAATTTGTGAAATGGTCTGCTCCTTCTGCTATACATTCACCCAACCAACTCTCCTCCCCATTTATATAAGACTAACAACACAATAGATTTATCCCCCTGATATTTTCACTCTAACACTTTTGAATCTCTTCCCAAGCCCTTGACTGGATAAAGTAAAAATGGATACAATACAAAAACAATATTCCACTTTCTCAACAGCAATGTTTGTTGTCAATGGAAACAGCATGTTGTCATGAGGATCATATTATCAGCAAATGAAGAGGTAAGACGGATATTGGTTGATGTGGGTATTGGTGACTTGTGAATACTGGAAATTATATTGACCACCTGCAGGGCTGGAAGGAACTTCCCAGGATCAATTGCCCCCAGATTTGCATCTACCAGGTGAGGAACATTGGGAGCTCACAATGATCAATGATTCATGGCAGTACAGAATAGACTTGAAGTCTATTCTTCCCTATCTATTGTTCTCATACATTCCTGGCTGGTTGCACATTTAGTGCACCACACTGAGTTCTGTATTTTCTTCATCCAACTCAGCTTTGCACTAATCCTGCACTAATTTTGTATTCTGTGTATACTGTTTTTTGCACTATTTGTACTTGGACAATTTTTTTTGTCTGTGCTTATTGTATTTCCTCTGTTGTGTGAGTCTGGGGGAAGTGACATTTCATTCCTCCATGTGTTATTTTTATAGCATATAGGTGAATGACAATAAAGTATTACTTGAACTTGAACTTGAGAAGTTTCAAAAAGTTGAAAGTTTTCTGTACCAGTTTAAAGGTTAACTACTCACTAAGGAGCTGAGTTTGATTCAAAACGTTGATACAACCAATGTTGTCTGACTGTTTAAATGTAAGTTGGGAAGGTTGGCCATATTGAAAAAGTCTAGGTCCACGTTCTACTTAGAAGGTTTGAGATAAAAACACTGTGAAATGTGGAAGTCTGTGAAAAGAATGAGATGTTTGAATGGCAATTTGTGAACAAAATGGAGCATAGTACAGGACCAACCACACAGTCACCCCTCAATTTCCCAAAGCTGAAGACCTCAACCATTCCGAATTGTATTTCTAAAATCTCTCGATCTGTAAAACTAATCTACTTTATTTTTAATGAAACAATAAAAAAAAGCCTCAGTTGACCTGTCCTCCAATTACTCAAAAGAATAAAGAGAGTTTAAAAACTCCCTAGGAAAATATTAACTGACAGTAGGAGCACTGCAGCTGTTTCTGTTGCATTATCAGGGATCTGAAAATTCAAGAACCCACAGCTTACAGAAACAAGTATTCCTCTTCCATCATTCATTGCATCGATGAGCCTTTGGACTGCTGGTAAGAAGTTTAAGCATACCGTCCCCTGATATTTTTTTGGGGGGGGTGTCAAGGTTCATCTTCAGTGCAAACCAGTATAATCAGTCTCTCATCTCTCTTGCAGCAGGGATCCCCTAACAAAAACTGGTTCATTGTGGGATTAGAGTCATAGAGCCATACAGCACAGATGCAGGACCTTCAGCCCAACCAGTCCATGCTGACCACAGTGCACATGCAGGAATTGGTCACAAGCATGGTGTGTGTGGTAAATAAAGTCCCATGTCAGTAGTCTTCATAGAGGTTGAATAACATTGTTTTACCATCATAGTGTTTCAACTTGAAATACTTCAGCCTGAACCAGTGAACAAGTTTCAATTCACACTACTGATCATACAAGAATACAAAAAAATAGGAGCAGGAGTAGGCCACTCAGCCCCTCAAGCCTGCCCTACCATTCAATATGATCATGGTTGATCTATCCCAAGTCTCAACCCCACTTCTGTGCCAGGTTCCCCATGGATGTTAATCACGAAGACTTTCAAAAATGTGTCTCCCTCCTCGTTAAATACCTCCAATGATCTAACCTTCACAACCCTCCACAGTAGAGATCTCCTGATAATGCCAATGAAAGGAAGGTGATTCTTACCTTTCTGGAGAGTCAGGGTCAAAACAAGTTTTCCGCACATCTGTAATCGTGGGATCGCAGCAGTCACCGTCGTCAAAATCATCCAGGATACTGTTGCATTCCATGTTACAGATCCCATCCCGCCTCTTCCAAACATAGCACCTTCCCAGGAATCGGCAGTCCCCACCATCATAGCCAGTCATGGGGTGGTCACATTCGGGGTCACAGTGGTCATTCCCAATTTTGCTCGTCTCACAGTTTACCAGGATGATTCGGTTCCGAATGGTCGAGTTGAGGACCTCAGTGACAGTGAGGTCCCAGGTCATGTTATACCTGCTGAAGGCCCTGTTCAACGCTTGGTGTTGGAGCTCAATCTGCTGTTTCGTAACCGTGGGGTTTTGCCGTTTGTCATCATAAATGTTAATCACCCGGTAGCGCATCAGCTTCTCTCCCCTCAGTGGCCAATAACTGTTGTAGTTCGTGATGACATCAATATTGTCACAAACTGTCAGCCCACATGGCGGAGGAGTCAAGGGAGATGCTAACTCTGGCTCTGGTAGAAGCACTACGTTGCGGGTGGGATAATGGCAGTCCTTATCTGGTATCCATTGTTCTTCCATCCTGGAGAAATCTGCCACCAAAACCAAGGAGGAATCTCTTCTCTGCATACTTTGGCGATAGCTCTTCACTAATTCAGCCTGAGACTTTACAGTTTTCCACAGGGTAAAGCTGGCCAGGTAACCACGGAAACTGTGCCCATCCCCGGAGCTGTCCCCGCCAATCAGCAATGTCCGGCAAGAACTCATGAACGCACTGTGCAGATCCCCGAACTGTCCAGTGCTGGCCCCGACTCTGGCTCCATTGACGTACAGCAGCATCTGCTGGCCATCATAAGAGACGGCCAGGTAAGTCCAGGTGTTGGCATGATAATTGTGGTGGGCAAAGACTGTGGTGGCTTTTATGGCTCTGTCTGTGCGGAGGGAGAAGAAAAAACGGGGATCCTTCCTTCCAGAGTATTCTAATGATTGAATCCCAATCATCCAGCCCTTCTCACTACGTGAATAGGAGCAATTATCAAAGAGCCCTGCAAGATAAGGCAGAAAGAGCATTCACTTCAGAAAGAGCATTCACTTGACACTTACACATTTTGTACTGGATTAGTAACAACAGCACGTGTTCAGTCATTTTTTTCTGCAGTGTGTGTGAAGCAACTTGCATTTCAGTTGTACTTCTCATGACCTTCGCATAGCTTAAGTACCTTACAGTCAATGGTGTGCTTCTGAAGTCAAGTCATTATCACAATAAAAGAAATGAGCAACAGTAAAGATTTTGACCTGACACATTGACTCCATTCGTCTCTCCACAGATGCTGCCTGACCTGTTGAGTATTCCCAGCAATTTCAGTTTTTATTTTTTCAGTGGGTTTTTAGTTTTTCAGTTGCCAGCCGATCTTGCTTATCAATTAAGCATTGTCTCCAGTAATATTTTTTCCTCTTATTTTCAAATCTTTCCATGTTCTCAGCCTCCCTTTCTCAGTAATCTTCTACAGTCCTAAAATCCTCCAAGTACTACTCTAATTCCAAGCTGCTCTAGAAGTTCCTCACAAAATCTCCTCTTCAGCTTTGCATTTCTCCTCCTTTAAACCCCAAGAGGTTTTAGGGCTGTGAATGTTGTCTACATGGTCTTTGGTAAGGTGTTTGACAAGCTCCCTCATGGTAGGCTGATCCAGAAGATCAAGATGCACAAGATCCATGGTGACTTGGTAGATTGGATTCAAAATTGGCTTGGCCATAGAAGACAGAGGGTAATGGTGGAGGGGTTTTATTCTGACTGGAGGTCTCTGACCAGTTGTGTTGCACAGGTATCAGTGCTGGGACCTCTGTTTGTGATGTATAGAAATGACTTGAATGAAAATGAAGGTGGGCTGATTGGTAAGTTTGTGGATGACACAAAAATTGGTGGAGCTATGGATAGTGAAGAAGGTTGTCAAAGGATACAGCAGGATATAGATCAGCTGCGGATATGGGCTGAGAACCAGTAGATGGAGTTTAATCTGAACAAGTGTGAGGTGTTGTACTGTGGGAGGTCAAATATAAGGGGAGACTGTATAGTAAATGGCGGGACTCTTAAGAGCACTGATGTACAGAGGGATGTTGGGATCCAAGTCCATATCTCCATCAGTCTTCCAGAGAGTGAACCCGCAGTAAGCATCTGGCCTGGATGGTGTCCCTGGCCGTGTCCTAAGATCCTGTGCAGATCAGCTGGCGGGAGTACTTGTAGATATTTTTAACCTTTCAATCTGAGGTTCCCACGTGCTTTAGGAAGGCCACTATCATCCCAGTACCCAAGAGAAACGAGGTAATGTGCCTTAGTGACTACCGCCTGGTGGCTCTGACATTCACCATCATGAAATGCTTCAAGAGGCTGGTCATGGCATGCATTAACTCCAGCCTCCCAGACAACCTCGACCCACTGCAATTCACCTACCACTGAAATAGGTCTACAGCGGATGCCATCTCCCTGGCCCTACACTCATCTCTGGAGCAACTGAGCAGTAAAGGCACCTACTTTAGACCATCGTTTATTGACTACAGCTCTGCCTTCAATACTATAATTCCAAGAAAACTCATCTCCAAACTCCTCGACCTGGGACTCAACACCTCCCTTTGCAACTGGCTCCTTGACTTCCTGACCAACAAACTGTGATCAGTAAGGATAGGCAGCAACACTTCTGCCACGATTATTCTCAACACTGGTGCACCTCAAGGCTTTGCGCTCAGCCCCCTACTCTACTTCCTATACACTCATGACTGTGTGGCCAGATTCTATTCCACCTACAAACTTGCAGATGATACCACCATACTGGGCCATATCTCAAACAACGATGAATCGGAGCACAGGAAGAAGATAGAGAGCCTCGTGATATGGTGTCATGACAACAACCTTATTCTCAATGTCAGCAAAACAAAAGAGCTGATCATTGACTTCAGGAAGGGGGGGGACAGTTACATTGTCCTATTTACATCAACGGTACTGAGGTCAAAAGGGTTGAGAGCTTCAAGTTCCTGGGAGTGAACATCAACAAAGCCTGTCTTGGTTCAACCACATAGATGCCATGGCCAAGAAAGCTCAACAATGCCTCTACTTCCTCAGGAGGCTAAAGAAATTTGACATGTCCCCTTTGACGCTCACCAATTTTTATTGATGCACCACAGCTTGATACGGCAACTGCTCTACCTGTGATCGCAAGAAACTGCAGAGAGTTGTGGACACAGCTCAGCACATCATGGAAACCAGACACCCCTCCATGGACTCTGTCTACACTTCTCACTGCTTCTGTAAAGCAGCCAGCATAATCAAAGACCTCACCCACCCCAGACATTCTCTTTTCTCCCGTCTCCCATTAGGCAGAAGATACAAAAGCCTGAAAGCACATACCACCAGGCTCAAGGACAGCTTCTATCCCACTGTTTTAACTATTGAATGGTTCCCTTGTACAATAAGATGGACTCTTGACCTCACAATCTACCTCGTATAACCTTGTACCTCATTGTCTGCCTGCACTGCATATTCCCTGTAACTGTAACACATTATTCTGCATTCTGTTATTGTTTTGCTTTGTACTACCTCAATGCACTGTGTAATGAATTGATCTGTATGAACGGCATGTAAGACAAGTTTTTCACTGCACCTCGGTGCATGTGACAATAATAACCCAATTTACCAAACAAGATAGGGTGGTAAAGAAGGCATATGGCATGCTTGCTTTCATCGGTTGGGCATTGAGTATAAGAGTCAGCAAGTCATATTGCAGTTGTATAAAACTTTGGTTAGGCTGCATTTGGAGTATTGTGTGCATTTCTGGTCATCCTAGTACAGGAAGGATGTAGAGGCTTAGGAGAGGGTGCAAAAGAAGTTCACCAGAATGTTGCCTGGATTTGAGAGAATTAGCTAAAAGGAGAGATTCGACAAACCTGGATTGTTTTCTCTGGAGCAATGGAGGCCGTGGTGAGACCAGACAAGAGGTTTATAAAAGCAGAGATAGGATAGATAGTCAGAGTTTTTTACCCAGGGTAGGAATGTCAAATACTAGAGGACATAGCTTTAAAGGTGAGAAGGAGAAAATTTAAAAGGAGATGCACTGGGTAAGTTTTTTTTTACACAGAGAGTGATGGGTGCTTGGAACGTGCTGCCATGGGTAGTGGTGGAAGTAGATATGATGGTGGCATTTAAGAGGCATTCAGACAGGCACATGAACATTCAGGGAATGGAGGGATATGGATCATGTGCACGCAAATAGGTTTAGTTTAATTTGGCATCATGGTTGGCACAGACATGGTGAGCTGAAGGGCCTGTTCCTGTGCTGTTCTATTCTATGTTCCATGTATCATGTCTGGAGAGTATCACCTGATAGGAAAGTGGAGGCAAATTCACTTGCACCCTTCAAAAGGGAATTAGATGATTTATTAAAGGGAAAAACTTTGCAGGGCTACAGGGCAAGAATAGGATAATGAGGCTAATTTTATAATGTGTTCAATACTGGCCATGTTGGTGGATGACACAGTGGCACAGCTGGTAGAGCCACTGCCTCACAGCTCCAGAGACCTGGGTTCAATGCTGAGCCCAGATGCTGTCAGCATGGAGTTTGCATGTTCTCCCTGTGACTATGTGGGTTTCCTCCAGAAGCTCCAGTTTCATCCCACATCCCAAAGGGTTAGCAGCGGGTTGGCTACCGTAAATTGCCCCAAGTGCACAGAACAGTGGCAGAATGTGGAAGAGTTGAAGGGAATGTGGGAAAAATAAAATAGGATTAGTGTAAATGAGTGCTTGATGATTGGCGCTGACTTGGTGGGCTAAAGGGCTTGTTTCCATGCTTTATGACTCTACGTTGGTTAAGTGGTTTCCTTCTCTGCTGTATCATACAAGGGCGCAATAGGAACAGGAATAGGCCACCTGGTCCCACAAGCCTTTCCCACTGATCTGCCCCAGGCCTCAAGTCCCCCTCTGTGCCAAATCCCCATCATCTTCAATCATTCTGTGATTCTATGATCTGCAAAACAGTAGTATGTCAAACTATTAACATTTGACCAGCAATTGTATATCGAAGTGCAGGGGTCGATTCAAAGCAGAAATGATTTTTGGCTCTAAAGGCATGGGGAGAAACTCACAGATCTGACCCACATTTGACTTCATGGTTGGCTCTGAAACACACCGAATCAAATGTCCAATGCCTCAGGTCAGGCTGCACGCTTCTGATCCTCCTGAAATATAAACTGCGTGACTTCAGGAATTTTTAACTTGATTATGACCACAAAATGTGCCCAAAGGCATTGTTCCCTGCACGGTAAATGTGACCAAATAATTTGAGTGATTCAACACTCCCAGTAGAGAAGCCACCTGCAGGGAGAGCACAGATGATTATTGCCCCAATTTCTCTTCCCAGTCAGTGCGGCTCACTGGTAGAAGTGTAATATTCTGGAATGACTGGCTGTAGATCTAGTTAGAATGACTTAATTCCAACTGAATCCTAAGCCCAACTCCTTCATATTTTAATGGGCCTTGATTTTGCAGTGAAATACCCGTGGTTCTGCTGCACCTGCCAGGGAATCAGCCCACAACTCATCCCAGGTTGGACCCAGCGAAGCATCTCCATTGGATATGCACTTGAAAGGAGACCTAGTTCACTGGCAGCACTGTCACACAAGGCAAAGTGGCTGCAGCAGAGTGACTTTTAATCAATTTTCCTCTTTTCCAATTGCTTTACAGATATTTTAAAGCCTACAAATAACTTAAGTGGTTTCAAGTGTATTTCTGGTGTCCTATTAAAATAAGAAGAATTAAAATAGATGATTTGGTGATTAAAGTACAGATGTTGGCTAGTATCATTATGTGATAAAGGTTTCACTTTGTCTGTCTTTCTTTACCAAACAGCTTCGGTCTTGGTAGTGGGTTTAGATCTTTTTATAATAAAATTATTTGCAATTTAATCACTATTAATTATCATTTTTGATTACCATTGTGGGGTATTGTGATTTTAAGTGTGATTCAAGATAATGTATTCAGTGCTATTCTACTTTTTTTATTCATGTACTCTGTATTCTCTGTGTGGAATTATTAAAAATATTGTAAAAAGAAAGAAAATAGATGATTTCATTTGAATAGATTTGTTAACAGTTTGTATCCCAATGTGAAAAATGTTCAACTTCTTTGACAGCTTTGGTAGCAGGTCACACCGGTTTTGGTGGGGGGGCGGGGTGGGGGGGCGGCCTCTCTGCTTGTCAAACATTTTCAGGATTTTCATGGACATGGGTTTCTTCTAACCAACCTATTTAATAGGGCTTATAGTGGGAAGGACTGGCAGCAATTTGGCCCTAAGATACCAACATTATGTAAATATGGTCATTTTATCATGGGTCAGCAATGGACTGACATGGGTTTCCACTGACCGAAAAATTCAGGTCTCCATCAAGGTCAGGACTGTATATCTTACCCATCTGCCATTTTGGGAGTGTGTGAAACTACTTTATCAGGTTGGTGCCAATGTATAAACCAATTCATTGAGGCGCTTAAACCAGACACTAATACCTCACAAATCTGGGATACTAATCAATGGCTAACCATTTTCAAACTTTGATCCAAGCTCAAGCTCTTTACTCAAAATCTTGGGTGGCGGGTCTGATCAGCAGCAATAGTTCCCACAGAGCACTGAATACTGCAAACTAGATTCATCTGGCAGTATATGAGGCCTGGTTCAGCGTGGCATTCCCACCTGAGACAGGAGGTGGTGAGCTGAGCAAGTACACTGGCACATTCTCCAGACTGACAATGCAGTACAGTCCTGAGGCACTGCTATGCCTCAGGAGGTGTGGACTTCTCAGATAGATTTTGAAGAGCTGAAGACCCCTCCCCAAAGTTGTGGACAATCATTATTACAGGCTGGTCATTATCACATTCCTTTCGTGAGTCCTTCACCTTGAGCAACTGCATTTCCTAAATTACACTGGTGAAAACAATTCAAAATGGCAGCACATTGGCGCGGCTAATATAGCACCAGTGACCCAGGTTCAATCCTGTTGACTGCATGGAGTTTGCACCTTCTCCCAGTGATTATGTGGGTTTCCTTCGGGTGCTTTGCTTTCCTCCCACATCCCAAACACATGCAGGTAGGTTACTTGGCCACTGTAAATTGCCCCTCATGTGTAGGTGAGTGGTAGAACCTGGGGGGAGTTAATGAGAATGTGGGGAGAATAAAAACTGCCATTAATGTAGGATTAGTGTAAGTGGATGGTTGATGGTCAGCAGAGACTCAGTGGGCCGAAGGGCCTGTTTCTGCGGTGTGTCTCTCTATGAGTCTGTGACTAAAGTACATCATTCACTGAGAACCAATTTCAGAGGTCAAGAGGATGTGACTGGCACCATACAAATGCAGATCCTTGTTCCTTCGTGTGCTGACATAGGGCAGGTCTTACAACCTCCAAAGCTATGTTAGAGGTGCCAGCATCTTTGGTTACCCACAACAGATTTTCCAGTTCCTCCCTGATCCTTCCTGCAGCACATGCATTTCCTCTTTATTGTTTCATAAAAACGGTGGAGATTTCCTCAATTTGACCTTCCAGCCAGGATTTCCCTTTAAGCAGGAGATACCAACAGAAGTAATAAAAGTGAGTCATAAATTTATCTGCCTCTAAATGGGAGTTCTCCACAGGAACGTACATTTAGTGGGTTATTCCCAAAAGGTACAACTGAAGCTGGCAGTTCTAGGCCTTTAGTATAAACAACTCAAGATCTGGTCCTCTGTGGTTAATTATGCAAACATAACAAAGTGTTCCCAAGAAAGGCCTCCTGTGTGTTTACAAAACAGTTTCAGGGAAAACTTACTACAATCGAGCTTGACATTAGTGTCTGGAAACCAGTACCAGGGCAAGAGCCAAGCCAGAAAATGTGTTTTCAATTGGCCTGAGATGAGGCAACACAGAATTTTATTGACCCTACTTGCAGTGCTCACTAGTATTATAACAACATACACAATCACAATCCAACCAGCAGGTGATGTGCACTGTTTGTGCAAATCTAAGGGCATAACCAAACTGTACACCCTTCCGTTACTTTAGTGAACCACTTGGCCTTAATGATAATTCAACTGCCTTTTTCACTGTTAATACTGGTAACAGCCTTACTCTGAATTTTCCTGAATTAAATTCAAGCTTTCATATACTAGCACTTCTCTAGAACTCAGATTCTCTGAAATTTTAGTTTCAGGCTTTGGATTAATTACAGAGTCAACAGCATGGAAACAGGCCATTCGGCCCACCACATCCACGCTGACCAGTGAGCACCCATCTGTATTAATCCCAGCTTCCGGCACAAAGCCCACAGCCTTCTATGCCTAGGTCATTCAAGTGCTTGTCTAGATACTTCTTAAATGCTATCAGTGACTCCCACCACTCTCTTAGGCAGCGTATTCCGGGTGCTCGCCACTCTGGGTGAAAAAGGCCCTCCACTGGCAGCTTCAGGTTCCCTCTAAAAACTGCCAGAGGAAGTGGTAGAGACGGGTACAATTACAACGTTTAAAAGACATTTGGACAGGTACATGGTTAGAAAAGGTTTCCAGGGATATGGGCCAAACGCAGGCAAACAGAACCAGCTCAGGTCAGCACCTTGGTTGGCATGGACGAGTTGGGTCGAAAGGTCTGTTTCTGTGCTGTATTACCAATGATTCTATGACTCTAAATCTCTTACCCCTTATCCTAAATCTGTAGTTTAATCTACCTCTGATAAGGGGAAAAGTTTCCTGCAGTCTACCTATCTATACCCCTTGTAATTTTGTATACCTCAATCATGTCCCCTCTTAACCTCCTCCGCTCCAAGTTTACAACTTTACCATTCCCAATATTTCCTTCAGTAACATATTAAAGCCAATCTTATCCACAACTATGCACCCCTATGTGGACAACTGTACGTGTCACTTGACCTACAGCAGGGCATATGATTACTTAAGCATCTTATATTCTGCCTGATAGCCAGGCTCCTAGGCATATTGCTTCTATAGTGAACATTCTTGGCACCTTGCCTCCAGTTTTCGAGAGACAGTATTGTTGGAACTCACGTGCTTTTCACTGAATCCTAATCCTTCAATGCCTGGATGTTCATGAAACATTAGCATTTGCATGTTCCTCTTTCCAACAAAAAGGGAGCAGGCATGCCCACCAGTGCTGATTCACAAGATAAGAGCACTGTCCTAGTGTGGCACTGATTGATATAGAAGGAGGAAAGTCAGCAGTATCACCCCGGACCTGGACTGAGAGAGAGATCACTGACAAGTAATGTTCATATGCAAGTAACGTTGCAGGGATAACTTCTCAAGATATAGAACAATGTGTCTGCGTGTGCACACATATATGCATGTGCATCTCAATAGAGTCTCATTACTGCACACGAGCCTGGTGGGAGCCAACCATGTGAGCATACATCTGTGGATATGCATGTCAGTGAGGACAGTATTAAGTTAAAGTCACAGAACCTTTACAGAATTCGAGATCATTTGGCCATTAAATCCATGCCAGCTTCTAACTGGGTAATCCTATACATCCCGTTTCCCCATCTTCCGCTGCTTCATCAATCACCTTGTTTCCATCATAAGGCCAGGAGTGGGATGTTCACTGACAATTGTACCATGTTCAATACTATTTACAATTCCACAGAAAATGAAGTATCCAAGGCCGGACCATGTACAGTGATGGGCTGAACTGTGGAAATTACCATTCACACCTTACAATCACCAAACAATGACCATCTTCATGAAAAGTGAGAATCTAATCACCTATTCAGCTGCATTACCATCACCAAGTCCTCCCACCATTCACAGGCTGAAGGTCTCAATCACTCCTGCAGCCACATACAGGCCCTGGTTACAAGAGCAGGTCAGAGAATGGGTATCCTGCAGTGAGTAACGCTCCTCTTGACCCCCAGAGACTTTCCAGCACCTGAAAGGTACAAGTCAGGAGCATGAGGAGATACTCTCCATTTTTCTCGATGACTGCAGTACCAGTACGTCTTAAAAAGCCCAATACAATCCAGGGCAAAGCTGCCTGCTCGATTGATACCTGACCCTTCATCCCTTCCACCAACTACACACTGAAGTCTGACAGCACCTCCCAGTATGACAAAAGGCAACATGTGAACAAAAACAAAAATAACCACAGATGCTGGAAACCTGAAACAAAAACTGAAAATGCTTGAAAAACTTAGCAGGTCAGGCAGCATTTGTGGAAGAAGAAACAGTCAATCTTTTGGGTTCTGATAACTAGAAATGTTGACTGTTTCTCTTTCAACAGATGCCACCTGATCCATTGAGTATTTCCAGCACTTTCTGTTCTCGGGGTCTTCCGCAGATTCCTCAGCGCACATACAATTTTGACTTGAAATACATCATGTCTTCTTCATCATCACTAAATCCTGGAACTCGCTCCCCCCAAAAAACCATGGTAGTCTTTTCACCAGAGAGACCGCAGTGATTCAAAAAGGGCAGCCTCTGCTTTGAGGACAGTTAGGGATGGGCAATCAATGTTGGTCTTGCCAGTGATACCCAGATCCTGAAAAGAATAAAGAAAAGAAATTGTGAAAGCCTAGTTATGAAACACGAAGTGACCTCAGCAGGATGGGTTGGCATCTTCAGGAGTGGATGGATAACAAATTAAAAAGGTGAGAATGAGGGCACAGGGCTGAAGCACTCATCCCCGTTTCTCATAGGGTCATTGAAAGATACAGCACAGGTCCTTCAGCCCACCGAGTCTATGCTGAGCATCAACTACCCATTTGCACAAATCCTATCCAAATACTATTTACTCTTCCCACATTCCCATCAGTTCCCCCAAATTTCTACCACTCACCTACAATCTAGGGACAATATACAGTGACCAATTAACCTACTGGCATAAACGCCTTTGGGATATGGGAGAATCCGGAGCACCTGGGAGAAACCCATTCAGTCATGGGCAAAAAGTGCAAACTCCACACTTCCATTTCCACCAACCACCCCAATTTGTTATGGAACTTTCTCCTGCAACCACAGGCGATGCCACACCTGTCCTTTCACCTCTTCCCTTCCCATCTTCCAGGGATCCAAACAATTGTTTTCCAGGTGAAGTAGTGATTCACTTGTACTTCTTCCAACTACGTCAAAGTGGTCTCCTTGGTGTTGGAGAAACCAAATGCAGATTGGGTGACCGCTTTGTGGAACACCTACGTTCAGTCTGCAGGGACAACCCTGAGCTTCCAATTGCCTGCCAGTTAACTTCTCCATCCCACACTCCCTCTGACCTATTGATCTGTGGCCTATTACACTGTTACGATGAGGACCAATGCAAGATTGTGGAACAGCACCTCATCTTCCATCTGAGCACATTGCGGACTTTAATATTGATTCGACAACGTCAGGTGACTTGGTTTTGCTGTCTGTATCAGTCACCCATCTGTGATATTGGCTCAGCTTGTTTGTTTCTTTCCTCTTTTTCTCATTTTTTTTCTCTCTAGGAGTGGAAGACATGCCAAACCTGACCTTCTGGGCACATCTTCCTGCTCTGCATTTTACAATTCCCACATTCTTTTGTCCATGTTCTCATTCTCTCACTGCTCCTATTCACTCATTGACCAGAAAACCTTGTTCATAGCTTATGCCCATGGTCATCCCAGTTTTATCCTATCAGAGGCATTCCCCCTCCCCCACCCTTCCTGCAGTTTAACAGACTTCTTTTGTCTCCTTCCCAGTTCTGATGAAGGGTCTTTGAACTGAAATATTAATTCTGCCTCACAGACTTGGCCTGATCTGCTGAGTATTTCCACTTTTTTGGCATTTTTTATATGAGATTTCCAGCATCTGCAATTTTTTTTTGATTTTCAGAGTTGGAGGGGGTGGAATAATAAAAACTAAAAGGTTTTATTCAATGCACCTGAAACATTAACAGTGTTCCTCTCTTCACAAAATTACATATTACTGAGTACATATTGATTACTGAGCACTGTTAATAGTGGAGTGCTGAGTAATCAATATATATTAAATAAAATATTGAATCAGAGAAATACCTCAGTGAAAATAATATATACAAGGCAAGATTTCAGCTTGACTTTCCTCTCAGGTTGCCCCATTTGCACATTAGTTCTGCATCCTTGAAAGCTTCTTGTGAAGCAACTAAATGCATGGTGAAAGGCAGTGGATATTTATGATTAAAAGAGTTAAATCATGTCTAGCAATGTGGCTGTAATGAGGGTTTTAGTTTGCTTTACACTGAAAAAAGGAGAGAATTGATTGAAGCAGAGAGCACTTAGTGCACTGGGGTGTAATGAGCACCCAGCATGCTCTGCAGTGGAATAGAGGAAGAGAAACGATTAGAGTTCAGTGAGGTTAGAATGGTGATCCTAATGTACCTTATGCTGCAATGGAAGATGGAGCTAATTGAAAGTTTCAAGCTCCCTGTTTAATATTGTAGAGTCGCAGCGTCTTGCACTATACTGCTGCCGCAAAACAACAAATTTCACGACATACATCAGTGATAATAAACCTGATTCTGACATTTCTATCCACAAGGAGGGATTTCTTCCCATGTCTTACTTGAAGACAAGTTGGAATTATCAACATCTTTTCTTCGCTGACAGCTCCCATCCAGCTCTCTTGCAAACCGTGCCCCAACCAAACAAAATCTGATCCCACATCAACTACAAGGTCCCTCAGTTTGCAAACTGGCTGGGATGGGCCTCCTTGGGGGCTGGTGGGGGAAGGCAAAGCAGTTAGATTAAGGGGTGGGGGGGGTGGAATTATAAAAACTAAAAGATTTTATTTAATATACCCGAAGCATTAACTCTGCTCCTCCCTCGACAAAAGAGATTCTGCAGATGCTGGCATCTGGAACAACACACACAAAATGCTGGAGGAACCCAGCAGGCGAAGCAGCATCCATGGAGGGAAATAAACAGTCGACATTTCGTGTTGAGACCCTTCATCAGGACTGAAGAGGAAGAGGGCAGAAGCCGGAATAAGAAGGTTGGGGGAGGGGGAGGACCACAGGCTGGCAGGTGATAGGTGAGTCCAGGTGAGAGGGGGAAGGTAGGTGGGTGGGAGAGGGGGGAATGAAAGGGAGTGATGTAAGAAGCTGAGAGGTGATAGGTAGAAAAGGAAACATGCTGAAAGAGGAGGAATCTGATAGGAGAGGACAGTAGACCATGGAATAAAGGGAAGATGGGGGAGAATCAGAGGGAGGTGATGGGCAGGTTCTAGGGCAGCGGAGGGGAAAGAGAAGGGGTAACAGGGCCTCAGGAATGAGGGAAAACAAAAGGGGGGGATGGAGGTAAAAACAGATCCTTCTCAAGTTTACGGTCTGTGCTAGTGAAATACTGCAGGGATCAGTGTTTGGGCCCCAGCTATTCATGATCTATATCAATGACTTGGCTAGACCAGTTCCCTTGCCCCTGCTCCATCCATTGGCCATGCCCACACTGACCTGGACTACATGAGGAGGGCCTCTCCGCATGCTTTGGTCCCAATCAGAACAGCCAGCAGAAGTCAGCACAAATTGCCTCATTATTTAAATCTGCTCTTTGTTTAATATGATTGTAGTAAAAGGCAGCATCTTACTTTCAAAGTTGATCTCACCTCCCAATTCATCTACGAATGACAAGCCTTGCACGCACGCGCGCATGCGCGCGCGCGCACACACACGCAAGTTCAAAGTTACAGACAGCTATACAGAGTGGAAACTGGCCCCTCATCTCACTGAGTCCACGCCAATCATCATGCACTTGGGTGCACTAATCCTACACTTGTCCCATTTTATTCTCCCCACATTCCTAGCAACTCCCCCCAGATTCCACCACTCACCTACACACAAGGGGCAATTTACATCAACCTAGAATAGAGAATATAGCAGGGAATAGAGGGATATGGACCATGTGCAGGCAGATGGGATTAGGTTATATTAGCATCACAGTCGGTGCAGACAAAGTGGGCTGAAGGGCTTGTTCCTGTGCTGTTATGTTCTATGTTCTACCAACACGCACTTCCCTGGGATGTGGAAGGAAATTGGAGCCCCCAGGGGAAACACACACAGTCACAGGGAGAACAATGTAAACTCCACACAAATAGCGCCTGAGGTCAGGATTGAATCCAGGTTGCTGGAGTTGTAAGGCAGCAGCTCCACTAGCTGTGCCATTGTATTGCCCAAATTTTTATTCTTCTGTACAATTATTTCCCACTGCTGATCCATGGCTCAATTCACTGACACTTCAAGGCACTTGCCTTGTTTCAGACTGTGACTCCCCAGAATCTGCCTCAACATGTTGTGGGTTTAACTCTTGAGCAGATAACCTAGGCAGTGAGGTACTGACAGGAAGCTGCACTGTCAGAGGTACCATCTTTCAGATGACTTGTCAGAGCATCAGTGGAAGTAAAATATTTAAGGGGAGCACAGCAGTTACTCTGGTGTCGCAGTATGTATTTATCCCTTAATCAGCTGCACAAAAACATGTGATTTTTGTCCTATTAGTGTTTGTAGGACCTTACGGAGTAAATTGGCTTCAGCGATTTCCCACAGTACAATTGCCACTACACTTCAGAAGTATTCTATTGATTGTGAAGAGTTTTGCCTTGTCACGAGATTGTGAAAGGTGTTTTATAAATGCAAGTCTCCCTTCCTCTCACTTGACTTTTCATGTGTAATCAGAGTTTCTTATTCCCCTAGTCTGGTAAGCACTTTGCTTGTGGCTGTCGCTTAACTGTCCCTTCCATTCAGGGACAATTTGGGATGAGAATAAATACCAGCAACTTGCACGTCCCATGAGCAAATACAAAAGAAATGTTACCAATCAAACGATGAATGTAATGAAATTATTTCAGTATTTATCAAATACACACAATTGTTCAAATTGTTCTGATCAAAGCCACAGGAGAACTGTACTGCCAGTGTGTTTGTTGAACCTCTCACACACTCAACGCCAGCATTGTCAATAGGAGGAAATTATTGGCACCTTCCCTGATTTGGGCAGTGTTCCTACTGTAGTCCATTTGTCATGCAATTGCTGACTCTATATACCGACACTGCAAAATATTAACGGTTCTAAAAGGTTTCACTTGAAATACCAAGCCATAATTGTCATCATAAATACACTTAATTTTACATTTAATGGCCAGAGAATTTCTAACTACCACAGTACCAGACAGGTGTATTGTTGTTACAAAGGGAATCACTACGTCCGTCTAACACCCACTCTATTGTCACCACCAATATATCCCAGTGAAAATACCAATTTCTAGATATTGTTACATTAAGTTATGCACTGAATCCACATAACTAACATAAAAGAGAAATGTATTTATTAATCTTAAAAATATTACAAATCTGCAATATTATCTTCAGAGAGCACTTTGGTACGGCAGTACTCCCTTTATTATATTCCTGCTTCCAAAGGGTACTCCCTCTGTCTTCCCCTAGGCTTCAGTTTTTGAGATGTACCAGATATGTTCTGTGAACAAAACTATTACAAATGATGTACCTTGCGATTAGCAGCTGATAAGTTTTAGGGAAATCAAAATAAATGCTGGAAGCAAAGTTCCAGTCTCTAGGTTTTGGTTCACATCTGCACAATCGATCTGTGTTAAATAGATCTGACTGAACTTACCAAATGTAAAATGAAAAGCATGGCATGCATTGAGCAAACCTTATACCACAGGGACACCTTAGATCTAACTCTTGCTCTTAAACTGGAAGCACAAGAGGGTACTTTCCAATACAAATACCAGCTCAATACCAGATTTCAAGCCAGTAATAAGATACTGCACCATTACAAGAAGACCCAACACAAGTTCAAGGAACAACACCTCATCTTCCAGCTGGGTATGTTGCTACCTTCTGGACTCTCCAATGTTAGATAACATGCTCTTTCTTCCTGTCTATATGTGAACCATTTTTCCCTGTCATCTTATTTCCTCTCTTTGCATAGTTTGGCCTGCCAGGTATGTCCCAGCATATCAGAGCCACCTTAATAACAGATTAACCATAGTAGATTAATCTGATCCCACCTGCCACATGACTTTACCCTAACAGAGAAATTGGCTTTGACCACCAATCTCCCTCCCCCACCTATGCTGCTGCTTGGAATAACTTGTTTCTCTTCTTCTTAGGTCTGATGACGGGTCCCTCATCAGAAACGTTAACTGTTTCTCTTTCCACATATGCTGCATAACCTGCTGAGTTTTTCCAGCATCTTCCACTCTCTGTTTTTATGTCACAGTGGCTCAGTTTTTCTTATCCTTGCCTAGCCTGCTGGGCAGGTTCCACAACTTCACAATTAACTATACATACACAGACCAAGAAGTTTAATGTGCTGGTATTTGCTGCCATTATATCCTTTGGACTCATCTTATCACAGACATCTCTGTATTCTACACCTTCTCTACTACTGAAGAATAATGTGCATCTCTCTCTTTACCTGTTCTGACGAAGGGTCGCAGACTTGAAACATTTATTGTTTCTTTTTCCACAGATGCTGCCTGACTGGCTGAGTTTTTCCAGTATTTTCTGTTTCTATTACACTATTATTTGTGTATTTATTTCATTGTGTTGGAGTTGTGAACTCTTGTCATCCATTCTGCTGAGTGGCTTTAATCACATGACATCTAGGCTCCCCTAACCCTCCTCCACAAGCCTACAGCACATTCACTTTAACAACACACCACACCAAACCAACTGATGTAAACAAACTGTTCATTATCCATTTGGATGATCCTCAACTTCAGTCAAACAGCCTGTCTCTCATCTTCAATACCTCAGAATAACAGGTGAAATGGTTGAAAGGAAGTTTTTACATGTGCACTATTTTTCCCAGTTATTTTTCTACAAGGTGCAAGCAAATCTTGGAGATCTGCACCCAACTCTCTCAGACAACAGGATAATGCTAGAGATTTGCCCACACCACACAGACTGGAAGCATCACTGAGAGAAGACAGTTGATTTATTGATGCTTTGATGAAAGTTGGACTCCTGTTCAAAGCCAGCCAGGACTGAAAAGGTAGAAATTACCCCAGTCTACTAGCACCCTGAATGAAAGATGCCCAATGCCCAACACCCAACGAAGGATGAGTTCTCACTAGGATTGATCATGATGATGGCTCAGTGTGGGAAATGGAGTTTGAATTCAAAGTAAATAATGGAAATGAGATGTTGGGGTTTGAATCTGCATCCATCCACCTAATGTGAGAACATTTGATCCTCTGGCCTAGAACTAACTCAATGTAACTGCACTGTGTAATGAATTGACCTGTACGATCATGGTATGCAAGACAAGTTTTTCACTGTACCTCGATACAGGTGACAATAATAATAAATCAATACCAATAGAACAAAAAACAAACTGCTGGAGGAACTCAGTGGGTCAGGTAGCATCTGTGGAGGGAAAGGAGCAGTTGACATTTCAGGTTGAGACCCTTCATGTCAAAATGATGACTGTCCAGTTCCCTCCACAGGTGCTGCCTGACCCATTGAGTTCTTCCAGCAGTTTGTTTATTGCTCCAGATTCCAGCATCTGCAGTCACTTGTGAGTCCATTCTACTACTCTGACCTAGATTATTGCTTTCCTGCTTTCAATGGTGTTAGTATGTTGTCACCCTAAAACTACTTTTAAGAGGTTTAAAAAGAAAATAATTTTCAATTGCATATTTCCCACAACAGCATTACTGGGTTTCTCAGTGTAACAACATTTCCAGTGCAATCTCTATTCATCCAATGCAGGTGCAAAACCTGGTCTTCATGGAGGATCAGATACACATTCCAAAACACTTCTGAAGACCACTCTCAAGAATCACTTTTTATCTATCATTGGTTATATTTAAAACATAAATACCATAGATCTCGTGGGTCCCTCAGCTGCCCCTCTGCCCCATTTACTGCCCTCTTGCTGCTCCACACACTCCTGCACAGGATGCTGCCTCTCTTGTCCACGACCCATCGTTCACACTTCTCACCATGTCAGGGGTGCACCCACCCCAGTGTTACATTATGACAGACCCATCCACACCAGTACCGTACCCCAGTGTTATACAGTGACAGACCTGTCCCCACCAGTACTGTACCCCAGTGTTATACAGTGACAGACCTGTCCACACCAGTACTGTACCCCAGTGTTATACAGTGACAGACCTGTCCACACCAGTACTGTACCCAGAGCTATACAGTGACAGACCTGTCCACACCAGTACTGTACCCCAGTGTTATACAGTGACAGACCCATCCCCACCAGTACTGTACCCAGAGCTATACAGTGACAAACCTGTCCCCAACAGTACTCTACCCCAGTGTTATAATGCTACAGACCTGTCCACACCAGTACTGTACCCGTGTTATACAGTGACAGACCCATCCCCACCAGTACTGTACCCCAGTGTTATAATGCTACAGACCCGTCCCCACCAGTACTGTATCCTAATGTTATAGTGACCAAGTCTGTCCCCACCAGTACTGAACTCATATTAAATAGCAACAGACCATCCCCACCAGTACTGTACCCAGAGCTATACAGTGACAGACCTGTCCCCAACAGTACTCTACCCCAGTGTTATAATGCTACAGACCTGTCCAAACCAGTACTGTACCCCAGTGTTATACAGTGACAGACCCATCCCCACCAGTACTGTACCCTAATGTTATAGTGACCAAATCTGTCCCCACCAGTACTGAACTCATATTAAATAGCGACAGACCATCCCCACCAGTACTGTACCCAGAGTTATACAGTGACAGACCTGTCCCCAACAGTACTCTACCCCAGTGTTATAATGTTACAGACCTGTCCCCACCAGTACCGTACCCCAGTGTTATACAGTGACAGACCTGTCCCCACCAGTACTGTACCCCAGTGTTATACAGTGACAGACCATTCCCCCCAGTTCTGTACCCCAGTCCTATACAGTGACAAACCTGTTCTCACCTGTAATGTACACCAATTCTAAAAAGGGTTATGGATTTACACACAGGTGCAAAGCTCGAACCAGGCCAAACAAAGAGTGTGGAAAACAAAAATAAAACTGCTGCTGCTCAACATCTGAAATCAAAACATAAATTGCTGGAAACACTCAGCAGATCAGGCAGCATCTGTGGAAAGAGAAATAGTAATAACATTTCACGAGTGACAGCCTTCATCAGAGCTGGGAAAGAGAAAAAGCAAATTAGTTGTAAATTGGAGAGAAGCTTGGGGAGGGATGTGTCGGGCAAAGGTAATATTTCTGATAGGGTGAGACCATTGAGTTATTGTTTCAGTGAGAAAACATCATGCCTCTTTGTCCCTTATTCATTGCAATAGCAGGGCTGTGGGACATGTCCAGCAGGATAGACTGTACTAGTAGAGAGAGAAAAACTGAACCAAAATCAGAAATGGATGACAGGCAGAATTTCCTGATCCTTGCATTGGCCTCATTGTAACAGTGTAACGGAGGCCAGAGATACAAGGAACAGAGTGGTAGTGGGACAGAGAATTAAAGTGTCAGACAACAGGAAGCTTAGGGTCACTCCTGCAGACTGAATGCAGGTGATCCACAAAGCATTCACCCAATCTGCCTTTGGTTTCTACAACGTAGGGAAGGCCACGTTGTGAACCAGTTTGGTAGAAGTGCAGGTGAATCACTGCCTTACCTGAAGAGACTTTTTGGGACCCTGGATGATCAGAAAGGAAGATGTGAAAGGTCAAGTGTTGCGAATCCTGCATGTGTCATAAGACAGAAAGCGGTGGGTGGGGACAGGAGTGCAGACCAGGGAGTCACGAGGGGAGTGATCCCTTTTAAGTGCTGAAAGGGGAGTAGAGGGGAATTTGTGTTTGGTGGTGGAACCTTGCAGCTGGTGGAAATTGCAAAGGATGATGCACTGAATGCGGAGATTGGTGGGGAGAAGGCAAGGACCAGGAAAACTCTGTTGTTGCTGCGTCCAGGAGGAGAATTGGTGAGACGACGAGTGTGGGAAATGGATGGGATGAGGAAAGAGCTCTATCCACCAAGGCCAATGGAAAGCCATAGTTAAGAAAGAAGGAAGACACTTCAGAGACAGTTAAGTGGAAAGTCCCATCATCAGAATAAATGTAATGGAGACAGAGGAACTGGGAGAATGGAATG
This sequence comes from Pristis pectinata, assembly GCF_009764475.1. NCBI lineage: Eukaryota > Metazoa > Chordata > Chondrichthyes > Rhinopristiformes > Pristidae > Pristis > Pristis pectinata. Next base: position 61,604,211 of record NC_067407.1, read on the forward strand.
GAATCCTTACATGAGGCAGGGTGGGAGAAAATATAATCAAGATAGCTGTGGGGCTCTGTGGACTTGTAATGGATATATGTAGCTTGCCTTTCTTCTGAGATGAAGACGGAGAGATCCAGAAAGGGAAGAGTCAGAGATGTGAAGGTGAGAGCAGGATGGGAATTCGCAGTGAAGTAATGACATTTTCAGGTTCTCTCTGAACGCAGGAAGCAGCATCAATGCAGTTGTCTAAGTACCAGAAGAAAGTATTGAGGCTGTAGACCCAGGTGGGACTGAAACAAAGACTGTTCCACATGGAGGATAATAAGTTGAGGGAGGGGTAGAGGGATAACCTGGAGCAGGTCAGTATCAAGGAGGAGGAGGAGTTAGATGTCATGCAATACATAAGGGATGATAACACCCCAGGACCTGATGAGATCTATCTCTTGCTGCTAATGGGAAGCAAGGGAGGAGATAGCTCCTGATAGAGATTTTTGTGTCTTAGCCATTGGTGAGGAGCCAGAAGACTGGAGGATAGCTAATGTTGTTCCTTAATAAAGTGGGGACAGTGCAGAGGAGATTCACCTGGATTAGAGGACTTTAGTTATGGGGTGATATTGGATAGGCTGAGCTTGTTTTCCCCAGAGTGAAGGAGCTGATAGAGGTATATAAGGTTATGAGAGGCATAGATAGGAGAGATGTTCAGAATCTTTTTCCCACGGTAGCGGTATCAGAAACAAGACGGCATAGGTTTAAGATGAGAGGAAGGAGTTTTAAAGGGGATTTGAGGAGTGGTGACATTTGGAACTTGCTGCCAAAGGACGTGGTGGAATCAGAAGCTATGTTTAAGGACAGTCGGTAGTTCCCTGAAGTGCAGCAAGGATGAGCCAGGTAACAACAGCCAGCAAGCCTTACGTCAGTGGTCAAGAAATTAATAGAGAAAATCCTGGGATAGGATACATGTACATTTAAAAAGGCAGGGATTGATCAGGGATAGTCAGCAGGGCTTTGGCAGGGTAAATTCTGTCTCCCCTAATTTGATTGAGTTTATTGAGGAAGTAACCAAGAAGGTTGATGAAGCCATGGCAGTAGATGTTGTCAATCTGGTCTTTAGTAAGGCATTTGACATGGTCCTGTATGATAGGCTGATCCAAAAGATTAAGGCACATGGGATCCAAGGTTACCTGGCTAGTTGCATCTGAAATTGGCTTGGTTTGACAGGAAGCAGGGGGTGGTGGTGGAAGGATGCTTTTCTGTTTGGAAGTCTGACTAGTGGTGTATCACACCAATCAGTGGTGGGTCCCTAGTCGTTCATGATATGTATTACCGACTTGGATGTAAACGACGGAGGTATGATTAGTAAGTCTGCAGGCGGCACAAAAGTTGGTGGTGTTGTGGAAGGCTAAGACTACAGCAAGATAAGATCAGATGGAAAGTTGGGTGGAGCATTGGCAGATGGAATTTAACCCCAGCAAGTGGGAAGAGTTTCTCACCCTTATTTTGCAAGTCAAATAGGGGTGAGAAATACACAGTAAATGGTAGAACACTAAGGAATGTCGATAAACAGATGGACGTTGGGGTTTAAGTCCATAGTTCCCTGAAACTAACAACACAGGTCAATAGGGTGGTAAAGAGACAAGTGACATGCTTGCCTTCATAGGTTGGGCATAGAATATAAGAGTTGGGATGTAATTTGCAACCTTATAAAACACTGGTTGGACCACACTTGGGGTATTATGTGCAGTTCTGGTTGCCACACTATAGGAAGGATACACTAGGGAGAGTGCAGAGGAGATTCACCTGGATTGAAGGACTTTAGTTATAGGGTAAGATTGGATAGGCTGAGCTTGTTTTCCCTAGAGCGAAGGAGCTGATAGAGGTATATAAGGTTATGAGAGGCATAGCTAAGAGAGATGTTCAGAATCTTTTTCCCATGATAGGGGTATCAGAAGACAGCATAGGTTTAAGATGAGAGGAAGGAGTTCTAAAGGGGATTTGAGGAGTGGTGATATTTTGAACTTATTGCCAAAGGAGGTGGTGAAGTCAGATACCATCACTATGTTTAAGGACAGTTTCTCTATTGACAAATATTTAGTGCAATCTTCCACATTGACTCCTACCACTAATAACACAAAATAAAAATAATTAAAAGGTTTAGGAATTCAAGTCAGATGAAAATAAAATACCTGTTTGCCAAAGTGGCCCGAGCAGACACTTGCCCACAAGGCCTTCTTTGTCCATGACTGCGCTTTTTACCATTGTTTATTAGGTTGAACCTTTCCTTAATGAAGACCAAACTTGGAAGGAATGAAGAGCTCAAACCCAAACAGTCTATTGTTTAAAGTAACCTGACTTGTTTCTATTTCTATCTCACTGGAATTCTGGCACTGCAAATATTATCAGAAGAACAATAAATTTCAACTGTCAGCATTTCGGCATCCAGCCCCAACACTATCCAGAGGTAACTAAGATACCTTTTCCAGTTCTATATATATTCACATCACCAGGCAGTCAAGGGAGATAGATATTTATACTGGCACGGGGACAAATTATTACTCTACACTTTTTTTTCCAGCGTGCTGAATCAGGCAGCTCTGGGGACTGAGTACGGGAGGAAATTAGCTCCTGCACTTTGCGCAAGTGGGACAGAGTTGAACAACACAAAAATGCATCCAGCCATCCGTGGCCAGCAAGTGCTGTAATGCACTTAATCAAGGAAGACAACTCATTGCTGAGTAATGTGAATCCATCAGAGACATGGCTGAGGGCAGCCACACTGGGCGGGCTTACTGAGGAAGCTATTTCAGGTTTCACCACCACAGATCAAGCAGAAAGGGACAGCTTCTGCAGAGCTCTTTCGCCTCGCAAGGAAAAAGATGGTGGCAAAGAATATCTACACATATCTTAATTCCTCTGTTCATTCACTTGCTTTGTGAAAGATTGGGGGATTGAGGGCTGAGGGGACATGGCACAGAGAAGGAGTTGAGGGTCTTATTGAATAGTGGAGCAGGCTTGAAGGGATAAGTGGCTCCCTCCTGCTCCTGATGCTCTTGTGTGTTCTTTCCTCCCTCCTATCCCAAAGGTATATTTAGTGGATGGTGGAAACAGGATGGACTGTTGGAAAGACTCCCAGGACCAGGACGTGGAATAGGATCATGGAGTCATAAAGTCATACAGTAGAGAACAGGCCCACTGAGACCGTGTCAGCCATCAACAATACGTTTACGCTAGTCCTACATTAATCCCTTTCCTTTTTATTGTCACCATATTCTCATCAACTCTCCCCAGATTCCACCACTCGTTGTCACACTAGGGACAACTTACAGTGGCCAATTAACCCAACAACCCACAAGTCTTTGGGAATTGGGAGGAAACTAGATGTCCCAGAGGAAACCCACATGATCACAGGGAGAAGGTGCAAACTCCACACAGTCAGCGCCCCAGGTCAGGATTGAACCCAGGTCTCTGGAGCTGTGGAGCAGCAGTTCAGCTAGCTATGCCACTGTGGTGTCTGCACACTCCTGCTGCACAACCCCAGTTTACTGAAGAGTGACCCTGAACCACACCGCTCATTGAGAAGATGAAAAATAAAGTCATTGCCCAAAGCAACACCATCCAGAAGTTCCCAAGCTCAAAATGGGAGCACACCCACCCACAATTACCATCCCCACTCTTCACGCTATATTACTCCAAGGTCAAGTGTGCTTGTCCAGTTTGGCAATGCTCTACCTGAACAAAAGCTATTGACCGAGTGCTGAGTGGAAGCTGCAGAGTCATCATTGACTGCCCCAAGTCAACCGATGTCAATAGCTTGGACCTCTCTATTGGAACGGCAGCACCGGGCAATGAGAGAACCAGAGAGGAACAAGGTAATGACAGAGGATTCTGCATGCCCTTGCATGGACACACCATGCAGAGAAATGACTGAAGTCACATAGAGAAGCCTCATCATGGCAAGTAGCCAGCAACCAGCTGAGACAGGCACAACTGGCAGACACTGACTGGTGGGGTCACCATGGGCACCAGGGTTACTAACAGCAGGTGGGAGCATCAGACCACCTGGAAGGCCATAAACCATCTTCATTCCCGAGTCAGCCAATCAAGAGCCCAAATGGCGAGAGGCTCCAATACCTGGGAGCTGCCACTTCAGCAAGAGAGACACCCCATGCATCACCCTTCAGTTTGTCCATACTCAAGACGGGCCAGGCACAGTTCAGGATCTCTCAACACTTTGCTGGAACACAATTGCACTGGAGCCGAACCTCAAGGGTGTCCGACTCAAGGCACCAATCTTCATGCAGCGGATCCTACACAATTTGACTCCCTTCATCAGGTGGACTGAACACACATCCATATCACACTGAGACTCAGACTCTGGATCAACAAACTCTTGATCTGATGAGCTCTGCTGCACACATGTTGCCTGCCCGCCAGAGTGTTTCCAGCAATCTCGGTTTGATTTCAGATTCCCATTATCTGCAGCTTTTTAGTTATTCAAATAACTTAAGGCAGGCATACGACTGGCAAATCATATAACACAACAAAACTGATATTACTGCCCACTCCTTGATGCAGAAAGACACCTCTCCCATTAAAGATTTAAAATATAGAGTTGCTTTTATCCTCCAGAACAAGGTGCTATTTGAAAACTGAAATGAGCTGGTTACGAACTACTTCACCAAGCAAGGCATCACCATGTCCGAATTCCAATAATCTTCTGACAACTATATGGCAAGGGTCTCCTAGCTTTCCTCCATCACTGACATGCCCTCAACCATCCTCAGAACCATGTGCCTCATCCAAGGACACAGGTTAAATTGTAGCCCACCCAACTCTGCATTAATTCTATCTGCCGCCAATCTGAAACACAGTTCACTTCTACTCTCTACTTTCTGATTTGCAGGCAATTTCACTCACAGCCATGAATTTCACTGGAATCAAATTTGCTGAGTCGTCAATTGTGTGACTTATTATCAGACGCCTTGAAAGTTGTTGTTCATCATATCAATGGCATCACCCTCAACTACCTCTCTATTAATTCATTGAGGATCAAGGTAGCTAAACAGGATTTCCATTCACGGTAGTATAACGCTATTACAGCGCCAGCAACTCTGGTTCAATTTCGGCACTGCCTGTAAGGAGTTTGTATGTTCTCCCCGTGTCTGTGTGGGTTTCCTCTGGGTGCTCCGGTTCCCTCCCGCATTCCAAAGACGTACAGGTTAGGAAGTTGTGGGCATGCTATGTTGGCGCCGGAAGCGTGGCGACACTTGTGGGCTGCCCCCAGAACATTCTACACAAAGATGCATTTCACCGTGTGTTTTGATGTACTTGTGACTAATAAAGATATCTTATCGTATCATTAGCAACAAAAATGTTCCCCAACAGTTGTCTCAGAACATTGGGTAGGAGCCTGAACTGTACCTCAGGTAGGTTTGTTGGGACAAGTTGTCTGCAGGTCTGAGTATTGAGTTCTCAAGGACATTTTAAATGTTACATAGACACTCCACAAAACCTTGCTAAACAGAGGAAGGTTGTTCTCAGCTCCCAAGAAGATGTAGCCAGCCACAGGTCTTGATGGTGCCTGACTTGCTGAGAATAATTAAACGAATGACAAGCAGCAAGACCTGACTCCTAAGAGTATGGTGGGTGATGCAGCCAAATGATCCACCTCATTGGGTTTTCATGTAGTAGGTACAGCAAGTGTGCCAGGTATCTGGCCACTCTCCTATCAACAGCTGCCAACACACATCCATCAATGCGGCAGGAGGTTTCATTGTCTGACATAATTGCAAGGCTACTTCAAGTCTGACTGCACCTGTCAAAGCCTATCTTTCCCCAAGAAGAGTCTGAGTAAACTTTCAGTACAGCAGGGGGAAACCTGTCAGCCAGTGAATTATACTCTTGGAGGCTGCCTTCAGTAAGTGCCCATCCTTCCAATTGCAAGGCCTCAGTGAAACTCAAGGGGCACATTTTACACTGCAGTAAAAACATTTGCTCCTCCAGTACATGCGCTGATATGACAACCTCCTGATCTGCTGAAATAATTATCGCCTGCTGTCCAGGTGAAGGAATGCAGGCTAAGTTATGTCATGCTTGTTTTTGAGCAGCGCGGCCTGGAAACGAGTCAAGGGTTTCAGCGATCAGTCATTACATGCTGCTGCCAAAGTATCCAAGAATAAATTCCCTCCCCAAAGTCATGTCAATGAACTTGGTGAAATAAAAATAACAATCTCTGCAGGCTTCTCTGTGGAAGAAAGAAGGTCTGCAAACTTGGTGACTGGAGGAAGAAATTATATTTTGATACCCTTCACTGACATTGGGTTTCATATAGATAGATGGGCAGCACGGTGGCACAGCTAGTAGGGCTGCTGCCTCACGACTCCAGTGACCCAGGTTCAATGCTGACCTCCAGTGCTGTCTCCCTAGGTACTCCAGTTTCCTCCCACATCCCAAAGGCGTGCGGATTAGTAGGGTACTTGGCTTCCGTAAATGGTTCCCAACGGACCAGGTCCCCTTTTCCAATTAACGCTTGTTTTTTCTCCCCCTCAATCAGGTTTCACCATCTCATCTGGGTTCAAAACCACATCCAGGGTCTCTCAAGCTGCTGGGTACATCCACAATGGGAATACAATGGGATCCGGGCAGCAGTGATGCGCGGGTGTTAACAGAAGGAGGGAGGAGTGCCTGTTTTGTTGCTCTATGGCGATATATCCCCATGGTCCGTGTGGACCCAGACAGAACCAGCTGGTCACAGAGCAGAATTCTAGTGGGTTTGCAGCTCACTGAGAAAGAACCTCCTGGCTTTGGCCCATGTGGCATGAACTGCAAATGTGTGAACTTAGATCATAGAACAGTACAGCATAGCAGGCCCTTCAGCCCACGATGTCTGTGCTGACCATGATGCTAAATTATACTAAACCCATCTGCCTGCACATGATCCATATCCCTGCATTACCCACATGTTCATGTGCCCGTCTAAACACCTCTTAAACTCCACTATTGTGTCTGCTTCCATCGCTGCCCTGGTGAACTGGCACATCTCTGCTCTCTGAGCCAAAAATCACCTCCACATCTTCAAAGCCACAAGGAAGCCATGACATGGCCAAAGTGGAGCCGCATTGCTTACTTCTGCAGGTCTGATGCAGCAACCCTGTGTACAGTGTTTCCATGGGACATGGCACTTTCCCCTGCATTACACACCACTTCATCAGATAACCATTAAGCAGTAACCAAGGAAGCAAAGTACTCACATCAGTTTACCTGACAAAAGGTGAATATGTCTATTCACGTACTGCATTAATGAGTGCTGAAACTGCATGTCCAATGACAGTACACACTATCCAATTAAAACTTTAATTACCCACATCTGGAGTTCCAGTTGGTTACAAGGCAGTTAGGCAGGGGACACTGATATGCATCCATTTTCCAATTGTCGCCAAGGAAGGAAGGCAGCAGTTTGCATTTACGCAGAGTATTTCATAATCCCAGGATGTCTCTCAGTGTTTGAAGTCCAATAAAGAATTTTCGATGTCTGGATACTTTTGTAATGAATATATGGCTGATCTTACCCGGACCTCACTATCGAGCTCAGGGACTGGATCAGCATCCCAGTTCAGATAAGTTAACTCAGCACAAACCAGAAATTGAACCAGCAGTCTTTCAGTATATATGGCTCGGCACGACATCCATCATTTCCCTTCTGACCTCTGGCAACTTCCCCAAAATAACTGCAATTTAGCTCTGTCTGTCATTTACAAAATCAAAATTGAACACCTTATACATGTCAAAGATAAAAGCTTTGGACTGTTTGGCAATAATAAATCCAGAGGCCTCTTGTCTATTTACCACAACCAATTTTGCATAGTCCTGTTTATTAACATAATACCTCCTGCAATCTTTATAGCAGCACAAATGAACTGAGCTTCCTGATATTGATGACTTGACTATTTATTGTTTAACCAGATGATCTGGGATGCCAAACAATTAGATTCAGAATCGATGCACTTAAAGAATCCTGTACACATCTTAAAGCAGTAATCAGATTGTTTGGAGTTCACTTAACATTAGAAAAACAGAAAAGACCAGAACCTGAGGGGTTAGTGATATCTCCTGAGAAATTCTGATGAAGGGTGTCTGACCTAAAACTTTTAATTCTGTTTCTCTTTTCACAGATGCACACTGAACTGCTGAGTGTTATCTGGTTTTATTTCAAATCAAGAACCATGGATTGACACTACCCAACCTAAATCACTTTATTTCTTCTGCTGAGAGGACTCTGACCTGAAACAGTGGCTTATTTTCACTCTCCACAGACCTGCTGAGCATTTCCTCTTTTCTGATTTCCAGCATTCACGGTATTTTCCTCAAGTCTAAGTGAAATTAACCACACACTCCAAGGAACAGCAGTTGAGAATGCATAGGCACAGACTGACAGAGCCAGTTCAATTGGCTAGGTGATTAACAGTGGCCAATGCTGAAATAAATGCATTGTTAATGTGACATTGAATGGAAGATGAACTCATAACAACATGTGCATTTTGACTATTTTTTGCCCCACATCCATAACATTTATACCCATGGTCTTTACTCATTCTGAGTAATTTAGAATAATGAGATGTAATCTAATTAAAACATGCAAAATTCTCACAGAGCTGGACAGGGTAGATGAAGGAATGATGTTTCTCCTGGCTCTGATGTCCATAACATGGGTCTCATTCTCAATATAAGTGGTTGCCCATTCAGAACTGAGATAAGAAGAAGTTTCTTCACCCAATGGGTGGTGAATCTTTGGAATAATCTACTCCAGAGGGGTGCAGAGGCTCAGTCGCTGAGAATATTCAAGACAGAGATCAATAGTTTAGATATTAAGGGAATTATGGGATATAGAGTTAGTGCAGGAAAGTGGTGCTGGGGTGAAAGATCAGCCAATTGAGGGGTTAAATGATCTACCACTGTCTCTATTTCTTATGCTCTTAATTCTCCTGCATCCAAATTACAGCTCTATATCCTGCATTTAGATGCTTAGGTCCTGCAAAAACATCTCATGTGCCATGTGGCAAGCAGTACTCTTCACAACCTATTTGCATAGAAATTGTATTTTGCCCCACCAGACACACTTGAACTTCAAACACGATCACCATCTCCAACAACAGCTGCTCTCTGACACAAGACCTCTCTGGGACTCCTGGCACTGTAATGCCAACCACCATGATCAACGTATCACCCTAAATACAAGTTATTACCAAGCTATTGCTTGTAATCCATACACAGTTACTCCCATAAAAGACTTTCAAAGTTGAGGTACAATTAAGTACATACGGAACAGGAGTCAGCCATTTGCTCCTTCAAGCCTACTCTGCCATTCATCAAGACTGTGGCTTATCTTCTACCTTAGCACCATTTTCCTGCACATGTCTTGATTCCCTCAATGTCCGGAAATTTGACCTCTGGGGCAGAGAATTTCAAAAATGCACTTGAGTGTAGAACTTTCTCCTCACTTCTGTCCTAACCAGCCTACCACTTTCTCATGAGACCGTGACCCCTGGGCCTTTACGCCTCAACCAGGGGAAACATTCTCACTGCATCCAGCCTGTCAAATGCTTTAAGAATTTTGCAAGTTTCAATGAGTTCCCCTCTCATTCTTCTGAACAATCGAGAATGATGTCCCTGTTTACTTAGTGTCTCCTCCTTTAGCAAAGTCACCACCCTTGGAATAGTCCAGAGAATCTTCACTGCACTCACTCTGTGGCAATGGCTAAATTTTTTTTATTCCAAAATAAACTTTATTCACAATAAAAGACAAACTATATACAATTATAAAACAGTGCAAGCCTTTACATCCTTGTACAGATCATTCATTGGTGTTACCTTTTTATATAAAAAAACAGCACCAATGCCTAAATTGCTCCCTCTTTCTTTCTTGTCATGCCAACACCCTTTAGAATTTGCATTTATAAAGAGCCTGAGGGACTTCACATGAGCATCATTAGAGTGAATGTGACACCAATTTGCATTAAGCAGAAACACAAAGCACATGTAAGAGGATCAACCCAGGGACAAAGCAAGGACTAAATAGGAGGAGAAAAGAGCTTTGGTCAAACTACATAAATGTTCTGCTGTGCAAAATATATCCCATTCAGAAAGGAAACAACAAAAGACATGCATTAACAGAACATATTTTACAAGCTAAGGCAGTCCATGTGCTTTGCACCAATTAGATAATTTTGAAGTGAAGTCACTGTTGGAATGTAGGAAACCCAGCAGCCAACTTGATGTAGCAAAGGGCGGCACAGTAGCGTAGCGGTTAGCGCGACGCTATTACAACACCAGCGATCGGGGTTCGATTCCCGTCGCTGTCTGTAGGGGGTTTGTACATTCTCCCGTGTCTGCATGGGTTTCCTCCGGGTGTTCCGGTTTCCTCCCACATTGCAAAGACATACGGGTAGGTTAATTTGGGCTTAAAATGGGTGGCGCGGACTCGTTGGGCCGGAAGGGCCTGTTACCACACTGTAAATAAAATTTTTTTTAAAAGTTCCACCAACAGTATGATCAAACAGTCCATTTTATTAAATCTGATTGAGAGTAAGTATTAGCCAGCATGTAACACTCCCAGGCATTTCCACAAAAGAAGACAGCGGGATTTCTTCATGTGCACTTCAGAGAAGGTATCAGGTTAACGTGTCATCCAAAAGCAAGTTTATTTTATTTTAACATGTAGCAACGTAAGAACAGTGTGCACACAAGCCCATATCCCACTACCCAATCACACACTAGCATTCCGTATGCTACAGTTAGACCAAAGAATCTTTTAGACTAAGTTCAGTGAAGTTGTGACTCACTCTGTAATGAACGTTTGTCTGCCACGCAAATTCATTAGTGGTTGTCACTAAATTAACAACGTCATTCATTTTGCACAGGGGTCTCATCAGCCAATCACACCCGTGATCATCGTGCTGGAAGAGGTATCACACTGGTGCAGCAAGAAGCAGTGCCCTGGAGGAGCTCGTAACATGTAAAGAACACCACACAATCACAGTCATTTATATAGTCCTTCTGCAAGGTGATACTTAGTGGGTATAAACCTTATTGGAGTCATAGAGCTATACAACACAGAAAACAGGCCCTTCAGCCCAACTTGTCCATGCCAATCAAGCATCCGAACTGAGCAAGTCCCTTTTGCCTGCATTTGCTCCACATCCCTCTAAACCTTTACTATCCATATACCTGTCCAAATGTCTTTTAAATGTCATAATGGTACCCACCTCTACCACCCACTCTGGCAGCTCGTTCCATATACTTACCACCCTCTGTGTGAAAAAGATGACCCCAAGGTCCCTTTCAAATCTTTCCCCTCTTGCTCTATGCGCTCTTGTTTTGGACTCCTGACCCTGGGAAAAATGCTGTGGCTATTCACCTTATCTATGCCTCTCATGATTTTATAAACCTCTATAAGGTCGCCCCTCAGCCTCCTACCCTCTAGGGGAAAAATGTCCTAGCCTATGCATCCTCTCCTTATAACTCAAATCCTCCAGTCCCGGTAATATCCTCATAAATCTTTTTTGCACCCTTTCCAGTTTAATGGTATCCTTCCTATAGCAGGACAACCAGAACTGTACACAGTGTTCCAAATGTGGCCTTACCAATGTCTGTACAGCTGTAACATAACTTCCCAGCTAGGATTATTGAAATATGTTATATTCCATGATACATTCTGCTAAATTACATGTAATAGGATATATGTTACACCGTAGAACAACACGATAGTTCAGTTCTGACCTCCAGTACCTGGAGTATTCTACTGTGTGCACTTCTGGTCACAATACAATAGGATGTGGTTGCACTGGAGAGAGTGCATAGAAGATTCACCACCTAGTGCCTGAATCAGATAACTGGTGATGAGGAGAGAATGGCTAAGGGCTAAGGTTGTTTTCCCTGGAATGAGAGAGGCTCAGGGGTGACCTGATAGAGGGATATAAAATTATAAGAGGTATAGATCGGGGTAGGTAGTCCGATTTTTTTTAAATCAAAAACAAGAGGGCATAGTTTTAAGGTGAAAGGAAGGAATTTTAAAGGGGATCTCAGTGAAATGTTTTTTTAAAACACAGATAGTGCTTTATATCTGGAACTCGCTGCCAGAAGAGGTGATGTACGCAGATACAATCACAAAGCTTAAGAGACATTTAGACAGACATTAAGTAGGTTAGGCATAGAAGAAAACAGACCTAATGCAGGCAAATGGGATCAGTGTGGATGGACAAAAAGGTCAGCATGAACATGATGGGCTGTAAGGCCTGTTTCTGAGCTGTACAGCTCTATGACTATCCTGCCTGCGTAGAATTCACACATTCTACCTGTGGCCAAGTGGGTTTCCTCCAGGTGCTCCAGTTTCCTCCCACATTCCAAAGATATGCAGGTTGGTTGGTCTGTTCTCCCCTCTCCCATCAGGCAAGACACAAAAGCCTGAAAGCACGTAGGACCAGGCTCAAGACAGCTTCTATCCGGTTCCCTACTACAAAAAGATGGACTCTTGACCTCACAATCAACCTCATTATGACCTTGCACCTTATTGTCTATCTGCACTGCACTTAAGATATCTTTATTAGTCACATGTACATCGAAACACACAGTGAAATACATGACCAGCCTCCAGTTATGGCAGGGCTTACATGCCATAACAGGCTACAAGACGAAGTCGGGCTGCATAGCTAACAACAGCGCATCCCTTCCTGATGAACTTAATGCATTCTATGCGCGTTTTGAACAGAAGGGAAGTGGATTGTCACCATCCACCCTGACAGCCTCCAATGAAGCTGAACCTGTGATCACAGTGGAGGGTGTAAGATCAGTCTTCCGGAGAGTGAACACGAGAAGAGCATCTGGCCCAGATGGTGTCCCTGGCCGTGTGCTCAGATCTTGTGCTGATCAGCTGGCAGAAGTATTTGCGGATATATTCAACCTCTCCCTGCTTCAATCTCAGGTTCCCTCCTGTTTTAAGAAGACCACTATCATCCCGGTACCAAAGAAAAGCAAGGTAACATGCCTCAATGACTACCGACCAGTGGCTCTTACATCCACTATCATGAAGTGCTTTGAGAGGTTGGTCATGGCATGCATCAACTCCAGCCTACCAGACAATCTGGACCCATTGCAATTCGCCTATCAGTGAAACAGGTCTACAGCGGATGCCATCTCCCTGGCCGTACACTCAGCTCTGGAGCATCTGGACAGTAAAGACACCTACGTTAGACTATTGTTTATTGACTACAGCTCTGCCTTCAATACAATAATTCCAAGCAAGCTTGTCACCAAACTCCAAGACCTAGGACTCAACACCTCCCTCTGTAACTGGATCCTTGACTTTCTAACAAGCAGGCCACAATCAGTGAGGATAGGCAGCAATACCTCCGGCACGATTATTCTCAACACTGGTGCCCCACAAGGCTGTGTCCTCAGCCCTCTACTCTACTCCCTATACACTCATGACTGTGTGGCCAGATTCTGCTCTAACTCCATCTACAAGTTTACAGATGATACAACCGCTGTAGGCCGTATCTCAAACAGCGATGAGTCGGAGTACAGGAAGGAGATAGAGAGCTTAGTGGAATGGTGTCATGACAACAACCTTTCCCTCAATGTCAACAAAACAAAAGAGCTGGTCATTGACTTCAGGAAAGGGGGCAGTGTACATGCACCTGTCTACATCAATGGTGCTGAGGTCGAGAGGGTTGAGAGCTTCAAGTTTCTGGGTGTGAACATCACCAACAGCCTGTCCTGGTCAAATCACGTAGATGCCATGGCCAAGAAAGCTCACCAGTGCCTCTACTTCCTCAGGAGGCTAAAGGAATTTGGTTTGTCCCCTTTGACTCTCACCAACTTTTACCGATGCTCCATAGAAAGCATCCTATCTGGATGTATCATGGCTTGGTACGGCAACTGCTCTGCCCAGGACCGCAAGAAGCTGCAGAGAGTTGTGGACACAGCCCAGCACATCACGGACACCAGCCTCCCCTCCTTGAACTCTGTCTTTACCTCTCATTGTCTTGGTGTAGCAGCCAGCATAACCAAAGACCCCACCCACCCGAGACATTCTCTCTTCTCTCTTCTTCCATCGGGTAGAAGATACAGGTGCCTGAGGGCACATACCACCAGACTTAAGGACAGCTTCTACCCCACTGTGATAGGACTATCGACTGGTTCCCTTATACAATGAGATGGACTATGACCTCACGATCTACCTTGTTGTGACGTTGCACCTTATTGCACTGCACTTCCTCTGTAGTTGTGACACTCTACTCTGTACTGTTACTGTTTTTACCTGTACTACATCAATGCACTTTATACTAACTCATTGTACCTGCACTGTGTAATGAATCGACCTGTACGATCGATTTGTAAGACAAGCTTTTCACTGTACCTCGGTACAAGTGACAATAATAAACCAAAACCAATCTTTTGCAAAGAGTGTTCTGGGGGCAGCCCGCAAGTGTCACCACACTTCCGGCGCCAACAGAGCATGCCCACAGCTTCCTAACCTATATGTCTTTGGAATGTGGGAGGAAACCGGAGCACCCGGAGGAAACCCACACAGACACGGGGAGAATGTACAAACTCCTTACAGAAACCGGTGGAAATTGAACCTGGGTCACTGGCGCTGTAAAGCGTTACGCTAACCGCTACACTACCATGCCTTTCTCTGTAGCTGTGACACTTTACTCTGCATCCTGTATTGTTTTACCTTGTACTCCCTCAATGCACTGTGTAATGAATTGATCTGTATGAACCGTATGCAAGACAAGTTTTTCACTGTACCTTGGTACAAGTGACAATAATAAATCAATTCCAATTCTAAATAATTGGCCACTGTAAGTTGCCCATAGTGTGATAGAAAAATGTGGGTGGAGGGGTGGGGGTTGATGAGAATGTGGAGAGAATAGATTCTAGCAAAAATTAATGGGGAATGGGTGTTGCTCTGTGAGCCAGCATACACTCAATGGGCCGAATTGTCCTCCTTAGATGTTGCAAGTAAATATGCATCTACATCTCGCTGAAAGCTACAGTATGATGGCACTATGATAGATGATACCTAGTGACATTACTTACATTATGCATCTAAATCAAACAAAAGTCTACTTTATGGTGGTACCATAACAGATAATACTCAATGACATGCACTGATGCTGTGTCTTCTACCCAATGTTCATGGCTGCAATACTGAATACAGAGGATTCCACGGAGGTGCATGGTCACATGGTGACCCTGCTGTATTCCACTTCTAGCATTTGCCCATATTCTCCCCAACACCTGCTTCCCTCTCCAGCGAGTCACTCAGATAACCAGAGCCTCTGGGTCAGAAATCACTTCCCTCGCCTCCGGCTGGTGTTCTGCAGCTGGCCAATAGGAATGCGCGGACAGGTGAGCTGACCGGATTGATTGGTTTCTGCCAATCAGCCTGTCACCCAATCACGAGGCGGCACCTCTCTGTCCATTTACGCGCTGCTCCATCTAGTGGCCGGAGCGGGCAGTCAAGAGTCCCGGCGCTCCAGCGAGCGCAGTGCGAGCCCTCTGCCACTGCAAACGAAACAGACCACAGCGCTCACTCTTTGAAAACAAATGCAAGTTCAGGTCAAAGAAAATTCAGATCAATTTGAAAGCAAGCCTGTAGCCTCCAGCGGAGGGGTAGATCGGACTATTTAGTCCTTCTGAACTCTTCCAGCAGTCAACTAGATATTGCCTGATCTATCAGTTAGTTCTCTTAACCTACCTTGAGCTCTGTAATGACCAACAAAACGGTATCTGTTCTGCAACATTCAATTGAGCCCCTTCCCCAGTATAAAAGCTATTTGGGGGCGAGAGTTTCTGCCCACCTTTCACCACAGCCCAATAGTGGAGTGGATCCATCCTTGGATAGTCGCTACTTTGTAGGGACTATTTAACAGTGACTAATTGGTACTCAGTGTAACCAACCCCAGTTAACACCAGTTTCCACCAGTTCAAGCAAGGCTAATTCAAGATTAGCTAAGTACCTAGCTTTCTGAAGTTGGGGGGCTGAATACAAACAATACACTCGAATTCAAAAACACAAGAAGACAGGAGCACCTTGGAGCTGGTAAGCCACCAGCCCCTCAGGCCTGCCCCTCCATTCCTTGTGATCGTGGCTGATCTGCCCCAGGCCTCAGCTCCTCTTCTATGTCAGTTCCCCCACAGACCTCAAATCCCTGATCTTGCAAATATTCATCTACTTCCTCCTTAATTACCCCTAATGATCTAGCCTCTACAACACATTGGGGTAATTTCAGAGGTTCACCACCATCTCCAAAAAGAAGTTCCTATTCACCTCAGTTTTAAATAACTGTTCCCCTATCTTGTAATCAGTACTTATCCCCAGCTTTGTCTGCTTGCTGTCTGATGGTGAAAGATCAGGGGGTCTTCTGAAATCCCCGCCCGTTCAATGCCCGAAATAAGAAGATGGGTGTCATACTATAAACTGAAAGCCACGCTCCTGAGACACTTGGATCCTGATGCAGCCGACAGCCTGTTATCTTGGGCTGGAAAGATGTAGCTGAAAGAGGCGGGGAAGAAATAGTAAAGCAGTGAAGGTACCTCTCACTGATCATGGTGCAGTGACTCCTACCCGTGGGTCCTCACTGAGCAGTGATCAGCCCGGAGTGTGAGCCCCTTCCCCTGGCGGAATGTCTGCCAATGTTCATTGTCCAGCCCCAGAATGAAAACTGGCCTGTTGTGCAAGGTATTGTTCCAATACCAAGTGAAACATAGGGACTTGTGAAACAAAGTTGGAAGAAGACACTTTCCTTAACAGATACACGGCAGCACGGTAGCATAGCGGTTAGCGTAATGCTATTACAGCACCAGTGACCTGGGTTCAATTCCCACTGCTGCCTGTAAGGAGTCCGTACGTTCTCCCCATGTCTGGGTGGGCTTCCTCTGGGTGCTACAGTTTCCTCCCACATTCCAAAGACGTACAGGTTAGGAGCTGTGGACATGCTATGTTGGTGCCAGAAGAGTGGCGACACTTGCAGGCTGCCCCCAGCACATTCTTAGCAACGCAAAAAGATGCATTTCACTGTGTTTCGATGTACATGTGACTAATAAATAAATATCTTATCTTGCAAAGGATATGAAGGCAATTCCAGCTACCTTTGACTGTGCCCTATTTGGTTCACTGTCATGCTGCTCCTACCCATTCCAATACCAAATGTTGGCAGCACCTCCACCTCTGAATCAGAAGTCATGAGTGCAGACCCATTCCAGAGACCTGACCACAAGATCCAGGCTGACATACCAGGTGCTGCTCCACTGCCAGAAGGTGCTGTTAAACCAAAGGACCCCTGCTCAGCTCAAAGCAAAACAAGGACGTTATCCCTGGCAAATATCCAATGCAGTTTTAAAGTAGTTGCATTGGAGGAAGTGCATCATGCAATTTGTACACAGCAAGCTCCCACAAAATAAACAATGTGATCATCCAACTTGGTGATGTTGATTAAAGGATAAATATTGGCCTGGACACTATAGGTTACTGCCATGTTCTTTGAAGTACTCGCCTGGACTCTTTACATCCACTTAAAGCCAAACAAGGTCCTAGTTTAACATCTTACCCATGTGACATTGGCAGCACTCCCTCAGTACTAGACTGGTGCATCCAGCTACAATTTGTGCACAAGGCTTTCTGAGGCTACAACCCACAATGGTCTGACTAAGAAGCAGAAATACCATCAACTGAGCTATAACTAAGAAGTGGAACCGCCTGGAGGGGCTAAATAGCCTCCTCCTCTTTCTACATTTAAAGTAAAGAGAATGAGAATTAAGAGTGGCATAAAGGAAAAAAAATATTATGCAACATGTGGTTGGAATCTGGAATGAACAGCCTGCAGATGTGGTGGGAGCAGGTTCCATTGTGGTCTTCAATAAGAAATTGGATAAATATACAGTGGAGAAAAATTTGCAAGGCTAAGGACAGTGGGCGCAATTAGAAAGCTGTTCCAGTAGAGAGCTGGGCTGAACGTAATGGGCTCCCGCATCTCTCTGCCATTCTATTATTCTATATTATTCTATCGTAGCCATTCCCCAGTGAAGGGCAAGACTATCGTTTAATGTTTCTTATCATGTGTAATGTCCACCTGATGTTTCAAAAAGTTTCAACCAGATTCAGTGACACCTAAAAACACTTTAAGACTATTTTATATTACTCATCATTTTTTGTTTACTTGACATTTAAAAAATAAGCTGCACCAGATTTAGTTTCCCACTGAGATTCCAACAGATCTCCATTTGAAGCCTATTTCATATGGAGATGAGTAATAATGAATAATAAATTGCACATATCAACAGGCACAGCCTTTTTAACCCCAGCAACGCCCAAATTTCTAGAGAATTTGACTGGCTGGAAGATCCATTTCTTTTAAGAGTCCATTTCACTCTCAGATTTTTGACGTGGAGATAGAGTTCCACACTCTGGATAACAGTAAGTGGCTGTAAATCCCACTCCAGAAACCTGTGCATTTATCCAAGGCTGATAGTTCAATGTGATAGTCAGGGAGTGCTGCACTAACACAGGTGGAAGGCAATAAGCCAAGGCTTAGGTGGATGTAAGAAAAATGGTGGGATTCCTCCAAGCAATGGCGTTCACCCAGGAATAGAACCAATATTTATCCTTCAACCAATAGGATTAATGCGGATCAACTGGACATTTTACTTTGTGGAACTTTACAGTGGACAAATTGATTTCTGCATGTACCCACAGAGCAAGGATGATCGATAGTTATCCCATGAGCTCCATCATAGCATTGTACAAATTTAACAGTAAACATTGACAGGAGTGTCCATTGTGATTTCACATTGCAATAATATACAGTTATAAAAACTGTTGGTTTACTTTCTGGTCCCTACACCTTATTTAGTCTTGTCTTAATCTTACAATCTTACCTCTTTCCTCTGTCTTTGCCCAGTAACTTGCCATCTTCAGAGTGGGGTCACACCAGAAAGGGTCTTCCCTGTGAAAACCTATTTGGAATTTGGATTCCAGCCATCACATGCATGGCTCACGAGCTTAATCTCACAAACTCGGGGCAGGTTGATGAGTGGCCAATTTCTATGCCTCCACAGTGACTGTCACTGGGCTACTTGACAGTATTTTTAGCCCCCGCTCCCCCTATCAACCATCCTGTAGCCAATTGTCATCTCCAGCCACAGTTCCCACAGGTCCAAACATAAACCAGGACTGAATAACTCATCAATTCAATTAATGTGCCTTTGGTGCTCCAGGGGTTAATAGAGCAAGGATCATTTTAAAGTCTGGATGCTTGCTTATTATATTGTTTTCCAAACAGTTTTAAATATTTGTTTCATTTACCTCTTTCTTGCTCCCATTTTAATTATTTTATTCCTCTTAAACTTCCATTCCTCACCAATCACCTCTTCTGTTTTTTTCTAAATTATTACCTCCCTTTAACATTACAGGTTGGACCAAGAAGCCTGGTAAGAAACACTGACCTGTGACCCAGCATTCTTTAACAGCAGCACACTCCCCTTCCTGGCATTACAATGCCAAGGCAAAACAAAACTGAATGACAAAAGCTTCCTTGAAATATGTTCGATAGGACTGTTCTTTCAGCACCAGGTTCACAAATGAAATCTCCTTTCTAGTATGTCTCTCCTGAGACACTGTTGATACTATGTGCACCCCAAAAGCACTAATGAATGGTTTTAAACCTCTACCCTGCTCTCCATCTTCTGTACAACACAACAACTTCCTTTTATATAACACCTTTAATACAGTAGATCTTCCCAATATACCTCTCAGGAAGCAGGTCACAAAATATGACAGCAAGCTGTGTAATCTTAAAGCAGGATAACCAAAAGCTTGATCTGAGAGCAGGTTCAAGAACAAGAAGATGAAAGGCAGAGGAGGTTAAGGAGGAATTTGTAGAACCTGAGGTCAATGCAGAAGGTTCAACTGCAAATGATGAAGGTTTAAAAATTAGAGGTGGACACGAGGCTAGAGATCTCAGACTGAAATTACAACACAAAATGAGAAAACAAATGGAAGATATCATTAATGCTGATACAGTATATGCTTGTATATGATCTGCGGGTGTTGGAGATAGTGGAAGTCACAGGGGTCATTGATATCCTGAGGAATGATGCAGCAAATGTCATCCAAGGAACCTACTCCAGAAGGAACACTCTCTCGGATCACATTGGGCCCATTAAGTCCATTGTAGCTTGTTTCATCCCCAGCAGGTTTAGCTGGATTCCTCTAACATTGAGCCAGTATACTTCAGCGGGTTAAATAGCCTCCTTCCATGCTCTAACCATTCGTGATTCTATGTGATCCAAGTGAGACTGCACTGGTTCCTTCTGGACTGGGTTCCCTCGATAAGCATTTCCTACACATTCCTCAGGATATCATTATCCCTGCAAATTCCACCTACTACTGACCACCCTCAACCCCCTTAGATCAGGTTACAAACATATATCAGTATTCATGATACCTTAATGTTTCCATTTTGTCTCTCAGTTTGAGTTATTACTTCAGTTTGAGATCTCCAGCCTTGTGGCCATCCCCAGCGGGCATGATAGTGTAGTGGTTAGCGTAACGCTTTACAGCACCAGCAACCCGGGTTCAATTCTGGCCGCTGTCTGTAAGGAGTTTGTACGTTCTCCCCGCGTCTACGTGGGATTCCTCCGGGTGCTCCGGTTTCCTCCCACATTCCAAAGACGTATGGGTTAGGAGCTGTGGGCATGCTATGTTGGCGCCAGAAGTGTGGCAACACTTGCGGGCTGCCCCCAGAACATTCTGCACAAAAGATGCATTTCACTGTGTGTTTCGATGTACATGTGACTAATGGAGAAATCTTATCTTATCTTAACAGCTGAAGCTTCTTCCTTAACCTCCTCTGCCTCTCAATCTCTCACGCTCAAAAATCTGCATCCAGATCAAGCTCTTGATCACGGTTTTGAGATTACACAGTGTGGCATCAAATTTTGTGACCTGAAAAATGTTAAAGGTGCTAAATAAATGGAATTTTGTTATTTTGTCCAGAAAATGGGGAACAGGGTAGAAGTGTAAGAACTCTGTCAATTGTGTCCTTTGGATTTGCACACAGATGGACATTGTCAACAGTATCTCAGCAGTGTTCAGTAGTGAGGGGATCTTCATTTCTTATTCTGGTGCCGAAAGGACAGTCCTCTCAAATGTGATTCAAGGAAGCATTTGTTATTCACCCTTGTTTTGACTTAGTATTCAAGGTCATTGTGATATATACCAGGGAGGACAGTGTGCTGATTTTCAAAAATGTTGGGTTGAATTGAATTGAGTCTGCCTTATAGAATCAAATGGACTGGAAGCAGGCTCAGTGTGTCCATGATGGATATCAAGTACCCTTTTATATTAATCCTATTTTATTCTCCCCACATTTCCTTCAACAGCCTCCTAGATTTTACCATTCATCTACACACTAGCTGCCACAAGAGATAGCAGATGCTGGAGTCTGAAGCAAAAAACAAACTGCTGGAGAAACTCAGTGGGTTGGGCAGCATCTGTGGAGGCAGAGGAGTAGTCAACACTTTGGGTCGGAACCTGCATCAGAACACCTCTTTGCCTCTACAGATGCTGCCTGACCTGCTGAGTTCCTCCAGCAGTTTGTATTTTGTTACACACCAGAGGCAACTTACTGTGGCTATTAATCTACCAACCCACAGGTCTTTGGGATATGGAAGGAAATCGGAGCACCCGGAGGAAAGTCACGCAGTCACAGGGAGAGTGTGCAAACTCCACACAGACAGCACCAGAGATCAAGAGTGAACCCGGGTGTGGGGCAGCAGCTCTTTTCTTTTTCAATCTTTTTATTAATTTTCAAATTAGTACAAAATAATATATATAACATTAGTAATTACACATATGGTGCTAAGAGATCAGGATAGAAATCATAACAGTTAAAATATATAATCACAAGGAGTAAAAAAAAAGTAATCTAGACCTCATGTTCTCTTATTAAGTGAACAAATACAAAAGGAAAGATTGAAAAGAAATTAGATGTAATTATATGAAAGAAGAACCCCCAAATCAAAAAAATATTGATAATACACCAAAAAAACCAAGAACTTCAAAAAAAACTGGACTGATATTTCTTCAATTAAAAAGAAAAAGAAACATTACTATGTCATCAACTCTGCTCCTCTGCGTTCAAGAGTTATTGAGAGGGGGGCAGCAGCTCTGCCAGTTGTGCCACTGTGCCACCCCATCTTGCTTCTACTACTAACCCGAGCAGTGCAGTCATGGTGCAGATATCAGGTGGTGAGAACTGGACTGGGCTCAACTAGGATACAACCATTAAAATTATGCGTGTGTGTGTGTGTGTGTGTGTGTGTGTGTGTGTGTGTGTGTGTGTGTGTGTGTGTGTGTGTGTGTGTGTGTGTGTGTGTGTGTGTGTGTGCGCGCGCATGTGCGCGCACGCGCTTTATATTGTCAAGTTAGAGACAACCAAAAACATGTATATCCACAGAGAGATATGTGGTCGTACATGATTTTGCAGTTGTTGAAGGTCCTCTCCATCACTCAGACAACTTCTGGGTCTTCTTCTTGGTTAGGCTCAATTTCAAGAAAGAACATTAATGAGTAAAAAATGTATCCTTCTTAAAAGTTATCGATTTTTACTCCATTGTTATTACTACATGAAAGGTGCCTTAATTTATCCCAATTCATCACTGGAACATCCCTCCCCATCATTGTAAGTGTCTACATGAGAGGCTGCCTCAAGGAGGCAACATCCATCATCAAAGATCCCCACCATCCAGACCATGCCCTCTTCTCGCAGCTACCATCAGGCAAGAGGTGCAGAGGCGTCAAGTCCCACACCTTCAGATTCAAGAACAGCTACTTGCCTTCAACCATTTGGTTCTTGAACCAACCTGCACAACCCTCATCACTACCTCAGTATAGCAATATTATGACCACTTTCGATCACTTTGCACAACAATGGACTTTTTTTTAGTTCTAAATGTGTTCTTTCTTGCATAAATTTATGTAATGTATGTTTCATTTTGTTTTTCTTGTGAAAGTTGTGTGTCTGATGCTATTTGCCTGTGATGCTGCTGCAAGTAAGTTTTTCATTGCACCTGTGCATACATGTACTTGTGCACATGACAATAAACTTGACTTTGGCTGTGCCTTAAAAAAATTTCAAGTTGGCCTTAATTTGTTCTTTCAGTCTCCCAATATTCCTACCACCTCTGAGACCAACACTGACTCTGGGTTGCAAGAAATACTCGAAACATCATGTTATAGAGAGGTATAGGACAAAAACAGACCATTCAGCCCACTGAGTCTGTGCCAACCATCAACCACCTATTTCAATCCCATTTTATTCTTCCCAAAATCTCATCAACTTCCTGCACACCCACCACTCCACATTCTACCACTCACCTGCACACTGGGGACAATTTACAGTGGTCAATTAACCTACCCAACCTGCACTTTGGGATGTGGGAGGAAACCAGAGCACCTGGGGAACCCCACATGGTCACAGGGAGAATGTGCAAACTCCACACGACAGCACCTGAGATCAGGACTGAACGTGGCTCTCTGGAGCTGTGAGGCAGCAGCTCTACTAGCTGTGCCACTGTGCTGCCACGTCAAATGTGCATCTCTATTTGAAAACCTGAGCAGAAAGTTACAGAAAGCAATTGTGTTCTAGGATGCATCGGTCAATATCACTGGATGATGAACAGGAATAAAAAGCAGAATGACTTTTCCTTTCCATATCCCCAACTGTTGCCTTTGATGACATGAATCCAGAGAATGAAAGTTAGGATGACAGGACATTTCAAATCAAGAAGACATTACCACAATTCACCACAGCTTTCTATACTAAACCCACAGAGGTAACGATTGTCATTGCTACCTGTAAGCATCTGAATGAAATAGACACATTTTATGCAACTCAAGACTATGTCTTCTTCTTCTGCAGGTTTACACAAAAATACATAGGCGCGCTGGTACACATGGTGTGAGGTTGAAGGGAAAAAAAATTAAGGATCAGCAGAAGGAGAGGGAAGCAGGCATGTGAGAAATGCATGGAGCCCATTTGTTTGATTCCATGCTCCTCAAGTAGAGACTTTATGATAACTGGGGTAATCAGGAGTGCTGGAAGTACTTGGAGTCCCCGAGATAGGTTTGGTGCCTCAGATGGAAACGATCAGATGTCTAGTCTTGCTGCCACACTGCAACCACCAACTTAATGCTGAGTCGCATTGCCAGCTCCATACTGCTGACTGGACAGGAGAATGAAATCTTCCACTGAATTACACTTGCAAGCATACAAGAGGCTGCTGATAAATATCACAAAGGGGCAAGCTTTATGGGAAACAGCGGAAGAAAAAGCTGTTACCAAAAGCAACAAAAAAACCCACTAAAGCTGAAAACCTGAAGTAAAAACAGAAAATGCCAGTAAAGCTCTGCAGGTCAGGCAGCGGCTATGGAGAGAAACAAACTCAACTTTTCAGGTCGACAACTTGTCATCAGGAAAGCGTTCATGTGGGTGTGTGTTTTCTGGAAGTGGGCAGGGTACAGGAATGGGGAGAGCATTTCAGTCACGTCTTGGCGATTGTGAGGATATAGTCGATAGAAATAACAAACAGGTGAATACGTATGTTTTTTTAATCGGATACGAACTTGCTTTATGCACAAAAAAGACTTGCAGTTCCATGTGTGAAGTCTCAACGTGCTTTACTGCCAAGGAAACACTTTCTTGAAGTGTTGGCACTGTTGGATGTATTTGGTAGATGTGATGGTGGAAGTATGCTTGTTAGAAGATAGTAAACAATGGACATCAATTTGCTGAAGAGAAATATAGCCCAGACAGGACTATTCATCATCGAGGTGATGAGACTGTGCGGAGGGTGTGGGTGTACATTAGGCATGAGTGTTAGAGATGGGGCAGTAGTGGGTGTATGATATAGATTATGGAGATGACTCATCTATAGTGTTTGAATGGAAGAGGTGGTAATGTCACAGGTTTGGATTTGAGTATTGGCTTGATTTGGTTGCAACATTTAAGATTTCAATGGCTAATACAGATGATGGATGTTGTAATTGTCAAAGTTTGTTGATAGTGTTGAGATTCAATGTTATGTTTTCAATTTATTTATTCATTCACAAGACCTCATGGGCAATGACAGAGTTTGTTGTCAATCACTAATTGCCCCTGAACTGGGGAGGCGGATAAGGACCAACCACGTTGAGGGTCTGGAGTCACATAGAGAGCAAACTGGGCAAAGACTGCAGATTTCCTTTCCCAAAGGATGTTAATGAACCAGATGAGTTTTTACAACAATCTGATAATTCCATAGTTACCGTAACTGACACTAGCCATTTTGTTTTAAATTCCAGATTTACTTAATTACTTGAATTTCAAATTGTCAGTTACCCCAGTGGGATCTGAACTCATCTCTGGATCAACAGTCCAAAACTCTGGCTGCTAATCCAATAATAAATTTAACCAACAAACCAGCATGCTGTTCTTAAGCAAGGGATGCAGATAGGTAGTTTTTTTGTTCACATATGGTAGAAGTGATAACGGTATGGCACATACTGGTACATAGGATAAAGATATGATTAACTTTGTTAAATGCTTGATAAAAGTAATCAAACTATTAATTGGCAGAGAAAATGAAGTTGTTAATACCACTGTTAGATAATGAAAGGTCTTTACATGTTTCATAGAGCTAATGAGAAATGTTTCAGGGTGCTCATTCACTAGGACTGGAAGATATATGCAGGGGTCAGCATGTATTGAGAGAGACAGGGTAGCTGGAAGTAACTGCAATTGAAATGAAACCAGTACCTCTTTTATATATTTAATATAACTCCTCAACATGTTGGTGTTTATTTTGTCACAGAGGTATTATGATCTCCGTTTATGCAACACAATGTTCATGGAAAATTTACAGATATTTTTAAATAATTGTTGAAAATGGAGGTGATACAAATATACCTTCAGTATACCCAATAATAATATTAGTTTCCTAGCCATATTTGGTATATGCAATGATAATACAGTTCATCCTGGTGATGTCCCACATGTTAGGTGCTACAACTGGCCCCTTCACTATTTGCAGCTGATGATGGGTGCCTGGTTTTGATGTACCAATTTTGTACAGGTAATATAAATGGTGTTGGTATATTTTTGATGTGGTGGTGCTTGGTGTTGGTTTATTGTTTGCAGACATCATCCATATAGAGTTGTCGCATGTGATGTCCCTGGATCTGTTGCATGATGATGTAGTTGGTGCCTGATGTTGTGTGCATTTGGTACAGGTAACCAATGCCAGGCATTGGTTTATTTTCATTGATCCCAGGCATTGGTGAATACTTAGTACAGGTGATGTCCCTGGTTTTGATGTGCACCTGTTACAGGGGTCCCCAGTGTTGGTGTCCAAGTGAAATCACCCTTGTTGGTGGATTGCTTAAGCAGATGATATCACTGGTATTGATGTGTTGTCAGTGCAGTAACATCCCTGGTGCTGATACAGTAATGGTGCATGTGATATCTGAATGTCAGTGTATCACTGGTGCACAATGCACTGGTGTTGGTGTATACTTAGTACAGTTAACATGCCTGGTGATGATGTATAGTAGTTGCAGGTGATATCCCAGGTGATTATGTACATTTGATATTGGTGGTATAACTGGTGATAGTGTATTACTGGTACCAAATGCTATCGTTGCTATTGATGTGTTGTTGCTACAGCTGAGATCACTGATGTCGGTACAGGTGCTGTCCCTTTGCTGCTGCCTTGTAGGTACAGGCACTTTGCCTGGTGTTATGTACAGTGGTGATAATCTGGTATTAGTGTAATGTTGGTACAACTGATATCCTTGGTGCTCATGTAGTATTGTTAGAGGTGATCTCCTTTGTGTCGGTGTATGGTTCTTACAGGTGGTATCCCTGGGTTTAGTGTACATTTATTACTGGTGAAAATCTGACATTAGTTAATGATACAAGTTATATTCCTGGTGTTGGTGTTACGTTGCTTTGATGATATCCTTTTGTGTTAACATACGGTTGGTATAGATAACATCCCTGACATTAGTGTGTAGAGTCATAGAGTCATATAGCACAGAAATGGGCTCTTCAGCCCATCGCGTCCATACCAACCTTCTTACCCATCTACACTAACCCCAGTTGCCTACATTAGGTAGGCGTCATTCTATCCCTCGCCTATTTACACGTCTGTCCAAATGCCTCTCAAATATAGCAATTGTATCTGATTCTGCCACCTCCTCTGGCAGCGTGTTTCAGATATCAACCACTCTCTTTGTAAAAAGAACCTTCTGCTCAGATCCCTTTCAAAACTCATTCCTCTCATCTTGAACCTATGCTCTCTTGTTTTTGATGCCCCTACCATGGGAAAAAAATTCTATCTACCCTGTATGTGCCTCTTATAATTGGTCAGGTCACCACTCAGCCTCTTTCACTCCAGGAAAAAGAAGCCCAGCCTTATCTAAATCTCTCCCCATAACTAAAGTCCTCCAATCCAGGCAAAACCCTGGTAAATCTCCTCTGCACTCTCTCCAGGACAACCACATGCTTCCTATCGTGTGGTGACCAGTACTGCACACAATACTCCAAGTGCAGTCTAAACAGTGTTTTGTAAAGTGCAACATAATCTCCCAGCTTTTATATTCTATGCTCCAATGTATTTGGTACTGGTGGTAATCCAATATTTGTGTAATTTGGGTGCCAACGATATCCCTGGTGTAGTGTAGTGTTTGTTAGCGTTTGTGTCTGTACAGGTTGTGTTGTTGTTGGACATTTAGTACAGAATAAGCAAGTGAATGTCAGCATCCTCTCCCAGGCCAATATCCCCTTTATTACACTGAGCCAGCATCTCAGAACATTTCTCACATCCCAAAACCATATATCCAGAAGAGGAAACTGCTCAGAGTTCAGTTGTGGCAAGTGACTATCAGAATGAGGAAGGAAACAATACAAGCGTTCTCAAAGCCTCCTTGGGTAAATCTAACAACCTCCCTAAACTCTGAGAATCCCTAGTCCACAAACCACTCAAAATAGAGAAGGGCCATTTGGAAAGGCACCAAGAACCACAAGTCCATTCCAGAACATGTGGAAGCCCAAACATTTTAGCATCTAAGACTCCCTCCCCATTACCCACTGCACCCTCTGCCAGGCACCTCCTGCCCCAATTGTGCCAGATTCTCTCAGTCCCACAATCAGCCACCTCAAAACCTAGAGAACAAGTACAACCAAATCATTCTCATCCCTGGGAGACTGCCTAAAGACTGGTGATATCTCTGGTGTAGGGTTGTTATAGCTGATTACCCCTGGTGTGGCTGTATAATTGGCAAAGGATATCCTTGGTGAAGGGTAGTATTGTTACAAATGTTGTCCCTGGTATGGGTGTATAATTGGCACAAGTGATATCTCGGGTATTGATGCAGAGTTGACCCAGCTGATATCCCTGGAGTGGGTGTGAAGTCGATTCAGGTGATGCCCCTGGAATGAATGTAAAGTTGGAGCAATGAGGTACCTGCTGTGGATGTGGATGATACAAATGAAACACTGATATGGATATAAAGTTGGGACAGCTGATGTCCCTGCTGTGGATGTAAAATTGATACAGGTGATGTCCTTAGTGTGGGTCTAAAATTGGTACAGGTGACATCGCTGGTGTGAGTATAAAGTTGGAGCAGACAGGTGATGTCTTTGGCATTGGTGTACTGGTGATACGGATGTTATCCCTGGTGTTAGTATATTGGTAGTACAAATGAAGTCCCTGGTGTAAATGTATGGTTGGAACAAGTGGTGCTTCTATTGTGGGAGTAAAGTTGGTACAGGTAGTGTCACTGGTGTGGTTGAATAGTCAGCACTAAAGATGCACCTGATGTGGGTTTCAATACGGAGAAGGTGATGTCCCTGGTGTGAGTGTAACATTTGCAACAGGTGATATCCTTGTTGTGAGTATGACGCCGGTATAGCTAATGTCCCTGGTACGTGTGATGTCCGTGGTGTGGGTGTATTGTTAGTGCAGCTAATGTCCCTGGTGTGATTGCAATATTGATACAGGTGATGTCTGTGGGGGAAGTGTAACATTGGTACAGGTAGTGTCACAGGTGGGAATGCATAAATTTAGTACAGGTGATGTCTGTGGTGTGAGTGAAAGGCTGTTGCATGAGATCTCCCTCCTGTGGGTGCAAAGTTGGTTCAAGTGATATTGTTTGGTTGAGTGTAAATTTCTTACAAGTGATGCCCCTGGTGTGGGTTTAAAGTTGGTACAGGTGATATCCCTGGTATTGGCGTAATGTTAGGATAGGCAATACCCCTGGTGTGAGCATGGAGTTGTAGAGGTGATGTCCTTGGTGTTGCTGTGAGGTTGCTATAGGTTATGCCCCCAGTATGAATGTGTAAATTGCGATGGTCATGTCCTGTTGTGGGTGTGAAGTTGGTGTAGGTGATGCCTCTGGGTACTGAATGTGTAGTTGGTACAGGAGATGTCCCTGTTGTGGGTGTGATGTTGGTACAGGGGATATCCCTGGTGTGCATGAGAAGATGATACAGCTGATGTCTGTGATGTGTGCATAAAGTTGCTACAAGCGATGCCCTGATATAAGTGCAGAGTTGGTACAGGTGATGTCCCTGGTGTGAGTGTGAAGTTGGGACAGGTAATGTTCCTGGTATTGGTGTGAGTTGTTACAGGTGATATCCCTCATGTGAGTGATGAGTTGGTACAAGTGATGCCCCTGGTATGAGTGTCAGTACAGATGATGTCCTTGGTATGAGTGTGATGTTGGCACAACTGTT
The DNA here is from genome assembly GCF_009764475.1 of Pristis pectinata. Lineage (NCBI taxonomy): Eukaryota > Metazoa > Chordata > Chondrichthyes > Rhinopristiformes > Pristidae > Pristis > Pristis pectinata. The sequence continues at coordinate 61,634,027 of NC_067407.1, forward strand.
GCCCATAGTGTGAGTGTAACATTCGTACAGGTGACATTCCTGGTGTTAGTGCAATGCTGTTACAGGTAATACCTGTGGTGTGATTGTAATATTGGTACAGGTAGTGTTGCTGGTAGGAGTGTGACATTGGTACAGCTGATATCCTTGGTGTGAGTGTAACATTGATACAGATGACTTTCCATCTGTTAGTGTAATGTTGGTACAGGTGATGTCTATAGTGTGAGTGTAACATTGATACAGGTAGTGTCCCAGGTGTGTGTGTGTAATATTGATACAGTGATGTCCATGGTGTAAGTGAAATGCTGTTACAAGAGACGTCCCTCATGTGTGTGGAAAGTTGGTACGTGATATTGCTTGGCTGAATATAAAGTTCTTACAGGTGATGTCCCTGGTGTGGGTGTAGAGTTGGTACAGGTGTTGTCCATTGTATGAGTGTGATGTTGGCACGTGTCCATGGTTTGAGTGTGACATTGACACTGATATTTGTGGTGTGAGTGTTACATTTGTACAGGTGATATTCCTGGTGTAACACTTGCACAGGTGATATCTGTGGTGTGAGTTTAACATTGGTACAGGTAGTGTCACAAGTGTGTGTGTAATGTTAATACAGGTGACATCCATGGTGTGAGTTAAGGCTGTTACATAGGGCCTTCCTTATGTGGGTGCAAAGTTGGTACAAGTGATATTACTTAGTTCAGTGTAAAGATCTCACAGGTTTAAAGTTGACAGGGACATGATGTCTCTAGTGTAGGTGTAGAGTTGGTACAGTTGATAACCCTGGGGTGCACGTGAGTTGCTGCATTTGATGCCCCTGGTATGAATTTATAGTTCATACAGCTGATTTCCCTGTTGTCGTTGTGAAGTTGGTACAAGTGATGTCCCTGTTGTGGGTGTAAAGTTTGAACAGGTGATATCCCTGGTGTGGATGTAACATCACTACAGGTGACATCCTTAGTATGTATGTCAGTTATTACAGGTGATTTCCCTGGTGTGGATATAGAGTTGACACAGGTGAGGTCCCTTGTATGAGTGTGAAGTTGACAAGTTGGCACAGCTGTTGTCTGTGGTGTGAGTGCGACATTGGTACAGCTGATATCTGTGGTAATGTTGGTTCAGGTAGGGTCATGTGTGTGTGTGTGTGTGTGTGTGTGTGTGTGTGTGTGTGTGTGTGTGTGTGTGTGTGATGTTGGTACAGCTGATGTCCCTGGTGTGAATGTGTAGTTGTTACAGGTGATTCCCTTGCTATATTTGTGAAGTCGGTTCAGATGATGTCTCTGTAGGGGTGTCCATTTGGTACAGGTGATATTCTTGGTATGGGTGTAGAGTTATAACAGGTGATTTTCCTGTTATGAGTGTCCAGTTGGTACAGATAATGTCCCTGGTGTGGGTGTCGAGTTGTTGATGTCCCTGGTGTGAGTGCAGTGTTGGCACAGGTGATGTCCCTGGTGTGGGTGTAATGTTGGTACAGGTGATGTCCCTTGTGTGGGTGTAGTGTTGGTACAGGTGATGTCCCTGGTGTGGGTGTAGTGTTGGTACAGGTGCTGCTGTTGGGCTATCTGAGGGCACTGTGCCGTTCCAGGTGTGGTGTGGAGGTGTTCCCCAGGGCCCCGCCCTTACCTGCCACGATAGCCGGGTTGTTCTGCCCTCCCTCGGGCTTCAGCCACATCTCGGCGGTGAAGTGCCCCCGGGGCATGCTGGTGTCCCGCCGCAGCTTCAGGCGTTCCTTGCCGCCGGAGAGATAGAGAGCCGTGACGGTGGGGGGCTCGCAATCCGCCGGCCCGGACACCCAGCTCCGAGACGCCGGGAAGCCGCCTCCGGCGCTGTCTGCCGCCGCCGAGCCGCTGCCTCCGCCGGGATAGCCGAGCCTCCTGGCGGCCGCTGCTCCGCTGCACTCGCTGGGGTATCCGCTGCTCTCTCCGCCCAGGTACACGCTGCTCCCCTCGGGGTACGCACTGCTCCTCTCGGGGTACGCGCTGCTCCTCTCCCCGCTCCAGCCTCCCGGGTGTCCATACTCCGCAGCCCAGGGGTAGTGAGCGAGCTGGGCTGCGGCGGCAGCTCGCCGGCCCCTGCCTCTCCTCTCTGCCGGCCAGCAGCGCTGCTCTCCGGGGCTGGGGCTGGGCTCTGTGTGGACAGCCACAGCCCGCTTGTAGCGCCAGTGCGGGCTCGCTCGGGCCGGTGAGCTGAGTGTCAGCAACTCCACAGAGCCACACAGGACAAGTAGGAAGCCGAGAGTCGGCATGGTGACCACTTGCCTGCAAAGGTAAGAGGGTGCAGGACAACCCCTGGTCCTTCTATCAACTTCAGGTAGCCTCTAGTAGAGAGAAAAAAAACAAACTTTATTGCTTTTTTTCTTGCAACTGATTTATTTTTTTTTTCTCCAAAACGTTTTTAATCCCCTGAATTTGAAGCTACCTCTCCCCTGAAAAACAAAATTCCTGCACACTACTGGGGTGCATCTATTGCTAGATTTGCGTTGGCATTGAGTGAGCGGACCTGCCTTTCACTCTCTCTCAGATGTTTGCTCTCCAAAGCGCAGGTTGGCCTTTTTTTATACTGTGCTCTCTTTGGATCGCGCTTCTCTCCTACATTCTGCTCCCTTTCGGGTATCCCGCTTTTATCTTCTTGGCACATCTACATCTATTCTTCATTGTTTCAGTGGGTGGGTGGGTGTATGTGTGTGTGTAAGAGAGAGAGAGAGAGAGAGTCTGTCTCTCTTTATAAAACATCACGGAGAGGTAGAAAAAATGCGGGGTGCCGTCAGATTATAAACAGCGACCCAACTCAGCCAGATAACCTGACGCTGATGAATAGAAGGGAAATAATTAAAAACGCCCCTAGTCGTCTTGCCTGCGAGAGCTTCTTTGCGATGGTTTCCCGGGCGCCAGGTGAACCGCGCCAGCCCCACGAGTGGCCCCTGCCCGTATGCCGGTCCCCCTGCGCCTCTGTAATGGGTGGTTGACTCTCGGCTGCCCGTCCTGACCCGGCCGCGCTCTGTTCCGAGCCGAGTTCTGCATTCGCGGTCCAAACTTCGTCGCGATTTCTCTGAGGCACGAGGAGACAAGCACGCACTTGGATATTGACATAAATACAGATAAACACACACACACACACAAAGTGGACCCAAATATACACACATATCGGCACACACTCTGCAGGAACACACACACACCTCCGAGACAAAACACAATAAACACGGATAAACACACAGGCACAAAGACATGCACACACACGTCGATATAGATTGCTATGGACATTAAAACGCGCACATTTAGAAAGAATTACAAATTGATACATAGATATCCACACCCAGACCCTCTGGGGGTCCTCAAGTATATAGATGCACACAGTCGAAACATTTGGAGATACGCAAAGAGGTTTAAATCCGGATAGATTGGACACACAGGTATAGAGCAGACACACACGGAGTTTCAGGGACGCGCGGTTAGATAAAGACACATGGGCGGATGCAATAACGCCAGCCGCCCGTGCAATTTGCAGATAATTTGTTGGGGGAAAATCCTGCACTGGGGTGAGCTGATGTAATCGGTGAAGGGTCGCCCATCTGCCTGGCGCGTGTAATTTGAAGGTGTGTGTTGGCCGTCAAAATACCACTGTCCTCTGACCCGCGCTTTGAAAGCTCGTTCCCAAACCCCCAACTTCCAGCATCAAGTGGGCTTCAGCTGATGTTTTGAGGCGAACTCCCTGTGACTGATCAATTTCGGATGGGTTCTGGTGTCTAAATGCTTCTTTTCCCCTGTTTTAAAAACATCGCATTCACTGTTTGAAACGAATCGTGTTTAACTAGGAACTGAAGTTACAGCAACACATCTTTCCTGATCAAAACAGAATGGATTGCCAGTTACTCGGCGAGCTGAGGCCCCTTCTGGGTACGTGCTGCCCGCAGTAGGAGGCTGTGTCGCGGCCCGGATTGAACCTGGAGACTGCCCTTTCTACTGGAGTTGCAGTGAAGCAATGCTGGGAATTAAAGCACTCACAGCCACGGGCCCGTGATGTCACGGACATGCAGCTTGTCCTTCAAGCTTTGCTTCAAATCTCTGCTCCCCATAACTGAACTTCAGAAAATAAATAAAGCGGCGGCCAGATTAAACATTGCCTCGCTGCCTCATACTTATTTCTTTTTTTAAAAAAAGAGAGCAATGCTGTTGAGGATTTTTTGAATTAAAAGCGTAGACTGGGGCTAGCGACGGAGGCTTTGGAGGGTAGCGGTTTCATGTTAGAAGGTGCAGTCATAATTCTGTGTATTCTTCAAAAGAATTGGATCAAAGTGTGAATTTGTGTTGGTGGGATTGGAAAGGAGATTTTGCCCATTCAGGAAGCATTAATGAAGAGGCTGTCTAATATCTGAAAACATCTCAAGGATTTACACCCAATAAATATGAGTGAGAATTCCTCACAATCTATTGGCTCAATAGCATTACAATCACCTTCAAGTGCACTGCACACCACAGCTACCAGGCAGCTGAAGATAAGGGCCATCCTTCCCCACCTCCAGAGCCCAGCTGGAGGAGGCAAGGTATTAGAGGGAACGAGGTGCTATTTTCAGGAGAGCAATGCCACAAACGAGGCACCAGAGTTATGCTTCCTGACACCATCTACATCATTGCATCATCTGTAAAGATTTCATCTCAGGTAAGGTTCTGTGCAGATTCATTCAACAGCCCAATGGAATAGCACAAAGTGGACAGAAACAGACAGTTCCCAGCCATTGAGCAGGAGTTCAGAACAAGGGATCGGTATAAGGTCAAATGCAAGAGATCCTGTACAGAATGTGAAGCTCTGGAAGAGTCAGTGTTGAAGCATCAACAGTGTTCTCAGCATGGGAATAGGTGGGCCCAAGTCTGTCACTGCTGGGTCAGTTTGGCATTGATTGGGCATCAGATCTGGAGCCGACCTTGGTCCCTATTCCTCAGTTCCAAACAGCATCCACCTAAGGGTAGTATGCATGCTGATTGAGGCACTGCTTGGCTAATCCCTATTATTAGATTAGTTCTTCTCTTCTGGCATTGAAATACTATTTGTATAGAGGTAACAACAAGAGCCATTTGAAGGGTTAACCAAATTGAATGGGAGACTCTTACTACCTCCTACAAATTAAAAGTGCTGAAAAGAATCTAATTATGTTATGTATTTTTCATATATGGCCAAAACTTAGTGATGTTAATAACCTCAGTTGAATCAAGTGCTCCTTGGCAGTTCCCTTTCACTCAGTTTCTGCCCCAACTTCTTTCTATGTTAACTGCATGTCTTGAATGAAGCAGGTTAATATTTGAAGGGAAGCTCAAAATTCCTCCGCCAGGTCTGTCTGTGGAATAAATCTGAGTTTCACTCTGGATTCAGCCAAGGTACTATACATAAACTGTCTGAAGCAAACTGTCCCACAGGACTCTCCTACAAAGTCATCCAAAACTTAGTGAAACAGTAGTACTGCCAAGTCACCACATGAAGACTTACTGATGCACCAGGAGGTTTGAGCCTGGAGCCAATCCAGTTTCAATTTGTCCATCCTATTGTATATAAGTGGATAATTTAGCATCCAGACAGGTTCAGTAGTCATTCAATTGCTTGTCATCATCAGTGCAAGTAACATAAGTTAACATTACTATGTCTGTATCTGCTTGTACTATCAAGCCCACTCCTGTGGAGATTCTCCAGTGTGCTGGCTCACCTTCAGACATTCCTTGAACCATTATAGTATCACTCAGAGGAATCCAAACTCCACAGAAACAAGATGGTAAGGAATTAAGAATAGCCTAGTTCATATTGATTAGGACTGGCATCCATACATGGAATTGGTGGTTAACCATGATTAGACTGGATGGCACAATGGATTGCCACATTGTACTTTAACCTTGAGGACTGAATGCAACATGATTCTAAAAGTCTGCCATTCCTGCTGACTGCAAGTAAAGTAGATTTATTCAGGGTGAGCTGTGGCTGTGGACCACCCTCAGAGAGAGGGAGAAAGCAGACTCTGCCCAATACATCACAGGCACATCCCTCCCCACCATCAGTAGTATCTACAGGAGGTGCTGCCTCAAGAAGGCAACATCCATCATCAAAGAACCCCAACATCCAGGCCATGCCATCTTTTCACAGCTACCATCGGGCAGGAGGTACAGAAGTGTGAAGTTCCACACCACCAGGTTCAAGAACAGCTACTTCCCTTCAACCATTCCGTTCTTGAACCAACCAACAAAATCCTAATCACCATTACAGTGTAGTAACACTACCACTCTGATCACTTTGCACTAAAATGGACTTTGATTTTTTGTTGTTCTAATTGTATTTTTTCTTGTAAAAATTGTGAAATATTATGTTTAATTTATGTTTTTCTTGTGACTGCTGCTTATCTAATGCTATGTGCCTGTGATGCTGCTGTAAGTAAGTTTTTCATTGCACCTGTGCATACATGTACTTGGGCATATGACAATAAACTCAACCTTCACTTTGACTTTGAAAACAAGAAACAGAGAAGTCTCACCATTGTAGTCAATGCCATTTCTGTGAAACCGTATTTGAACCACATTATTAGAGCAAAGGAACTGTGGCGTGCCACATCTGCGAATGCTTCTATGAGAAAGAGATGGACAGATATTCAACTGTGCCAACATTGGGATTCCTCCTGATTTTCCACTGCAGTGACCCACTGTGGCAAAAAGCTGCGTGCCGGAAATGCCACTGAAATCATTAAACTAGGTGTCTAATCAGTGAGAGCGGTTTGGAGACCAGTAATGTGTAAAGTGCAAACTAAGTGTCCCTGCCTATTGGAACATCATAGGCAACATCAGCTTGGCACTTGAGTCAGGCTGTCCCCCAAGGGTAGCATGTTAGCTAAAAGGACATCTACATACATAAGTCTAGAGAGTAGGGGGAGTAGGTGATGAGCAATTGTGCACCTGCGTGAAATACAGCCTCGAATTACTTAACATGCAAAAAGCTCTTTGAATTTCAACAAAAACTGAACACTGCAGGATTAATTCTCTGCCAATTGTTAGAAAGTTCCATTTTGTCAAGGATGAATTATCAATTACTGTGAAGTGCTCCAATCTTAGTTGAATTTCCAATTAACTCATGACAAATTAACTTACTTTTCCTTTGCTTGCTACCCTGCCTTATTCAACACCAACAACATTTTCTGGGGTGGTTAGAGTTTCTTTTTAATGTTTCATTCCAATACATCTTAACAAGTATGTTGTCACTTGCATGGCAACTTCCCCGAGTATATACCCAACCTTCACGCATGTTCACGGAAAGACAACGACCTTGGCAGGATCCTGTTTCATGAAGTGTAGTTCATTGTAGTAATTAAAGTGATTACATTCTAAAGCTTTATTATGTGCTGGAATTACAGGTAGAGATAATAGCAGATGCATTACAGTGACATTCCCCTCTACATCATAAGGGAGGCGTTGGTAAATGCCTCTATTTAAATAATGGGCAGGGGGATGTTAGATAATTATGTCAAATGTTCACCCACTTCTCTCCTCATAATGCTTTCCATCCTTTTGTGTTCTACAACTGCTTCATAACGCAAGGTGAGTCACTATCACATCCTACCCAGTAAGCATGATTGAGCTGAAATCACACCTCAGTTAATGGAGAAGGCAAAGGAAGTATATTCAGTTACAGTTTGTAACTAGCATGTCTGAGCACAATTTTGTCCAGTCGAACACAGTGGCAACAACACATAGTGCTTTAATGCAGTAAAATGTCCCTGGGCTGTGGGAGTATTAACAAATTAATTTTGGAACAGACACACAAAGAAATCTTTAGTAGATGACCAAAAGCCTGGTCAGAAACATAAAGTTTAACAAAGGAAAGAAAGGCAGACAAGTTTAGGGAGGAAATTCCAGAGCTTAGACCTTGGTGTCTGAAGGCACAATCACCAGGGGAGGAGTTGTTAAATTCAGGGAGGATTCAATTGGAGGACTCCAGAGACTTTGGTGAGTTTTAGGTTAATAACACTTCCAACACGGCAGAACTGAATTATATGTTCCAGGTCTAAAGGGGGACTTGTGGCTAACCAATTCTAAGACAACATTACAAGAGCTGAGCCAAGAAAATATTGATCCTCAATAATTTATCCAGCTCATGGGATATTTGCTCTAGCACCTCACGTAAGTAAAGAGAAAATCTGCAAAAGCAAGTGTTCATAAAAATTAATAAGCAGAGAAAGTTGCCAAAAAATTAAGCACACATTGTATTTCTTAGGAGTCAATGAGAGGGTTCTTTGGAGAAGGAGAAATTATTCTACTAGCCAGCAAAGAAAAAATGATCATAAAAAATTACAACTAGTTATAACACTGTCTAATCAATGTCCAGTTATCTATCACAAAAGAGTATAATATATGTCATAATATAATATGAAGATGTGCTTACAAGGTGTTGAATGGAAAAGGTCCATTTAGCCTTCTCCTTTGAATAAATCAAGCACATAGTATGTTGGAGTAAGTGATGATTCAGGGAGATAAGGCTCTATGTTAACCCACAAAGCTCAAAATGTTTTATAGTTAGAGAGAAATAAATTGACAAGTAAAGATGTCTAAGGATCAGCTTGTTCTTGGCTCGGTGATAGATATCCTGCCTCTGAACCAGAAAGTCTAAATCCTGCTCCAGGTCTGGTCTATGCTTCATTGTAGGTAACTGTTCTGAAAGGAACTTCCACTAATCTGTCCTCTGCTGTTCAATGTGTCTTTGTCTTCTTGGCGGTACATCATATCCAGTGAGTGCAGTGGTGAATAAGAACGTTCTGGGATGAGGGGTGGTTGGGGACAGGGTTTGCTAATGCACTTCACATTAGACCTCTCAGCCTCACACCAGCTATAACTGCCACGATGACAACAAACCCATTCATTTAAACGAGGCTATTGGTTTCCATTACAAAGGCAAGCTTAACTAAGCTTTCTACTTACTTTCATTATTTCATTGTGTGGTTATAATTCTAATTGATGAATAGCAGTGCATTGTGTTTTCAAGTCACTTTATTTTTGACTTGTAATTTATAATTTTTTAAAATGTTATTCCATATCAACTGTTTTCAAATGTCTCTGAACATCATTCTGTCTCACTGAAGGGGCCATGAGGGGAGTCTTCCATCATTGCCCATCCCACAGGTGTCACAGTCGGTAGGTATGGTTATGGAATCTCTGCGGGTCAAGTACAGTGACAGAGCAGATCTAGCCTGTAATTCCAGCCTATAATTCAATCATGAGGCTGCTGTTTTCATGGAGTCATAGAGTCATACAGCACAGAAACAGGCCCTTTGGTCAAATTTGTCCATGCCGACCAAGACGGTCATCGAAGCTAATCCCATTTGCCTGCATTTGGCCTATATTCCTCTAAGCCTTTCCTATCCAAGCGCCTTTTAAATGTTCTTGTACGTACCTCAACCACTTCCTCTGGCAGCTTGTTCCATACATATGACGAAGTTACCCCTCAGGTCCCTTTTACGTCTTTCCCCTCTCACCTTAAACCTATGCCTTCTAGTATTTGGTTCCCTTTTGCTGAAAAAAAGACTGTGCATTCACCCTATCTATGCCCCACATGATTGTACCTCTATAAAGTCCTAGCCCTACCCAACTTCTTCCTGTACCTCAGGCCCTCGAATCCTGGTAACACTCCTGTAAATCTTCTTTGCCCTCTGTCCAGTTTAATTACATTTTGCCTATAACAGAGTAAGCAAACCTGAACACAATATTCCAGGTGTGGCTTCAGATAAGATATTAAACTAAGACACCATCAAACATCACACTATTCAAAGAGGAATGTGACCTGGCCAACATTTATCTCTCAGCCAACCTATCAAAAAAACAAATTTCTGGACATTTACTTCATTGCTGGTTGTAAGACTTTGCTGGGGAGAAATTGGCTGCTGTGTTTTCTTACATTGTTTCTTTAACTACTAAAGTGACCTAACTGGGTGTAAGTGCCTAAGGGTATCTGGATGATATGAAAGGCACTATATAAATGTAAAATTAAAAATTGGTAAATTGGTTTATTATTGTCACATGTACCGAGGTACAGTGAAAAGCTTTGCTTTGCATGCCATCCATACAGATCATTTCATCACATCAGTGCATTGGGGTAGTACAAGGGAAAACAATAACAGAATGCAGAATAAAGTGTTACAGTTACAGAGAAAGTGCAGTGCAGACCAACAATACGGTGCAAGCCATGACGAAGTAGATTGTGAAGTCAAGAGTCCATCTTATCGTTCTAGGGCACCATTCAATAGTCTTATAACAATGGGATAGAAGCTGTCCTTGAGCCTGGTAGTATGTGCTTTCAGGCTTTTGTACCTTCTGCCCGATGGGAGAGGGGAGAAGAGAGAATATCCGAAGTGGGTGGGGTCTTTGATTATGTTGGCTGCTTTACCGAGGCAGTGGGGAGTATAGACAGAGTCCATGGAGGGGAGGCTGGTGTGCTCATTCCATAACTTTGGAATATTGGAGAGGCAGATGTATGCACTCTGAGCATGAAGGGTTAAACTGAACGAGCAATTATTGGGATGGTTTCCTCCCCCACAGAATATTGAACAATATATATAGACACCCTGATAATGCTGTACAAATCATCCCATGATTTAATGGCCAGTGAGCATCGATATAAAAAGACAGGTTAAAGTTTCGGACAGGCATCCTTCATTAAACTTAAACTTAATGAAGCATCTGAGGAGAAATAGGAAAATTAAACACAAGGTTGAAGAGCAACAGGTACTCCATTAACAGGGAGAGTTATTAAGTTCAGCAGTTGCCATCTGGTTGTCAGAACGAGTGGCATAGTGGCACTGCTGGTAGAGTTGCAGTGCCAGAAACCTAGATTCGATCCTGAGCTCTGATGCTATGAATGTGGCGTTTCCACATTCTCCCTGTAATCGTGTGGGTTTCCTCCACATCCAAAAGATGTATGGGCTGGTGGGTTAATTGGCTACAGTTAATTGTCCCATGTGTGTAGGTGAGTGGTAAAATCTGGGGGCAGTTGATTGGAACGTGAGGGAGAATAAAATGGGATTAATGGAGGATTAGTGTAACTGTGTAGTTAATGGTTGGCATGGACTCACTTCTGAAAGGCCTGTTTCTGTGCTGTATGATACCAGGACTCTGTATGAATCTAAAATCTGAAAAACAATGTAAAGATCATCAACTCAAAGGCATTTGAAGTATAGAAGATTGTGCAGCTGATTAGCAGCCGACCAATCCCTTCAGTCTCATTCCCCTTCCTTCTTCCCCTCACTCACATACCCATCAACTCCCCATTGATTCTTTTGCCTCTTACCTACACTAAGGGGTAATTTACAGTGGCCAGTTAACCTACTGGCATTCCATTGCGATGCAGGAGGAAACCGGAGTACCTGATGCAAACTTCTTGGCTCATCTAATGAAAGAGGTGAAGAAATGGTAGCGATAACGAAAGGAGAAAAGGATTTTCACACACCATTGCGACCCAAAATAATGGCGAATCACATTGCCTGCATTTGCTGCAGTGGCATTAGTGAGACTACTGGTGTTTGCCATCATTATATAAAAAACTGACAACAACCTTTGGATTGGAGAGGTTGCTGTTGTGGTGATCACGTGTAGTTTAATACAGAAAAAGTAATGCTGCTGTGTATATTCACGGTATGTGCCGTTTGCATGCTTCTCTACTGCAATCAAAGTGACTTGCTTGACTGATAGGTAGGTCAGGATTTATGGAGCATTCCTATTTTAGAGTACAGGGCACTAAATTACACAAAGTTTTTGATATATTACTCCATAATTAAGGTTTGGCAAACTGTCAGCCTTAAAAAACCCACACTTTCTATATTTTTATTGTAATTTCATAATAAATATCTTTTTACTTTTTTAAAATGTTTATAATATCTCAGCTTCTACTTCAATCAAACGTGTACTCTTGTATGACTCTATATAATGTTTAAAAAGTTAATTTAAATTGCTTCCTGGTTTCCTGTCTGTGAGAACCCTTTAATGTGATTGGCTGCTCAGCCAGCTTGATGACATCACAGCCACCACACACCAGGGATTCAATGGAACAGATTGCTGGCAGCAGCAGGCATGGGAAACAGGCGAAGTCTTTGCCACAGAGATCCTGAGGTTTTTGCGGGAGCTTTCTCCAAGGTCAGCAGGAAGCACAACTGGCTGTATGTTCCAGGGCATCAGATCCATCAATGCCAAAGAGCGAAAGGCAGAGATCATTGGCATCTTCCTCCCCTCCTCCCCCAGCTATGTTCTGTCAGAGTCTACATCTGAGATATCAACCATCCTCCCCAAAACCTGCACCAACCCTACCTGAAGCATAGGGGCAGCACTCCCTGCTGTAAGGCAATCTGGTGATATAGAACATAGAGCAGTACAGCACAATACAGGCCCTTCAACCCACAATGTTGTGCCCACCTTTAAACCTCACCTAAGACTATCTAACCCCTTCCTCCCACATATCCCTCTATTTTAAATTCCTCCATATGCTTATCTAGCAATCTCTTGAATTTGACCAACGTACCTGCCTCCACCACTGCCCCAAGCAGCATATTCCATGCCCCAACCACTCTCTAGGTAAAAAACCTTCCTCTGATATCTCCCTTGAACTTCCCACCCATTACTTTAAAGCCATGCCCTTTTGTATTGAGCATTGGTGCCCTGGGAAAAAGGCGCTGGCTGTCCATTCTATCTATTCCTCTTAATATTTTGTACACCTCTATCATGTTTCCTTTCATCCTCCTTCTCTCCAAAGAGTAAAGCCCTAGCTCCCTTAGTCTCTCCTCATAATGCATACTCTCTAAACCAGGCAGCATCCTGGTAAATCTCCTCTGCACCCTTTCCAACGCTTCCACATCCTTCCTGTAATGAGGCGACCAGAACTGGACACAGTATTCTAAGTGTGGTCTAACCAGAGTTTTATAGAGCTACATCATTACCTCGCGGCTCTTAAACTTAATCCCTCAATTTATGAAAGCTAACATCCTATAAGCTTTCTTAAGTACCCTATCCACCTGTGAGGCAACTTTCAGGGATCTGTGGATATGGTCCCCAGATCCCTCTGCTCCTCCACACTACCAAGAATCCTGCTATTAACTTTGTCTTGGAGTTTGTCCTTCCAAAGTGTACCACCTCACACTTCTCCAGATAGAACTCCATCTGCCACTTCTCAGCCCAGTTCTGCATCCTATCAATGTCCCTCTGCAACCTTCGACAATCCTCTACACTATCCACAACATCACCAACCTGATGTTGTTAGATTAACTTAACTCATTTTCGTGTTCAGTCCCATGTTCAGATTACAATAGAATCCACCTTGTTCTCGTCTTCCAGTCCAACCAGTTGTGCTTTCACCACACCATCTCTGCTATTTCCACCGCCTGTCACTCAAACTCATCACCAAACACAGCTTCTCCTTCTTTTACCCCTTTGCCTTCGAGAGAGGTCATTCCCAAAGAAGGGGAAATAAAGTCATAGAGTGCAAGAAACAATCAGCAGGTCAGGCAGCATCTGTGGAAGGAGAACCAATGAGCATTTCAGGTCCAAAACTGAAGGAGATGCAGCATCTGTTTATTCTTCTCCTTCCATTCCACTGCCAGGACTTCAAAGCATTCCTTCATTGGGAGAAGCAGGTTACACAGGCTTCTTCCATTCCAGCGTTCTTAATCATGGCCTCTGCTACTTTGAAGAGAGCAAGTTAAGATGGTGTGTCCACTTCCTTCCTTTCTACATTTCATCCCTGACCTCCCTCCTTTGAGCTTTCTCTTCAACCCTAAACTTCCTGTCTTTGGTGTCCTACACATCTCTAACCAGTTTCCCATTTTTGTGGCCTGTATCTATGAGTGAACTGTCTTGTCCCAATATCATTCTAAAGTATGTACTGGTTTTTTAAATGTCAATCTATTGCATCTTTCTGTGATCACTCTTTTCTTTTATGAAATTGACCGTTCTTTTGCAGTTTATTGAAGCCACAGACTTCCTCTCCTAAATCAGATTATTTTCCCACCAGTTTTGTCTAGATTTACTGCATTGTTTGTTTTCCTTCCATTTTCAGTTCAGTTCTATTTTCAGCATTGTCTTTTTTCTTACAGATGCTGAATGCCTTGCTGTGCATTAATTAGTTATACAGCATAGAAAGAGGCCATTCAGCCCATCAAGTCAGGCCGGCTCCCAGTAGAGCAATCCTTTCAGTCTCATTCCCCTTCCTTCTTCCCCTCACTCACATACCCATCAACTCCTCTTTGATTCTTTTGTTTCTTACCTACACTAAGGGGTAATTTACAGTGGCCAGTTAATCTACTGGCATTCCGTTGGGATGTGGAAGGAAACTGGAGCACCCGATGCAAACCCCACACAGACAGCAGCCATGCTAGAGCTGAAAGCAGTGCCAACCACTATGTCAACATGACAACTTTACTTGTTTTTTGCTCTAGTGTAGTCAATATCAGCGATGGATTGTTGGCAGTGGAAGCATAGAACATAATTAACCGTCACAGCTCAAAATCCCTCTCACCTTCAGGAGATCCCTGCTGGGGAACCACGGATGAAGGATTAGGCAAGTGCTCTGGCCCTAAGATCTGTATGCCAGGTGTGTATATTTTTCTATTAACATTTATTACACTTATAAAGCAACTTACATGACTTCAGGATGTCTAAGAGCATCTCACTGCTAATTAAGAACTTCTGAAGTATAGTCCCTGCTATAGCACTGAAAGTACAGCAGCCTCTTTGCACACAGCAAGATCCCACAAATGTCACTGCAAGAATGGCCAGATAACCTATTTGATTTGATGTTGATTTTGGAATAAATACTGCCCATGACACCAACAATAATTCCCCTTCTCATCTCTAAATAATAAGCATAGAATTTTCTACAGCCACCTGAAGAGTCAGCTGGGGCCTCAATTTAACATCTCATCTGAAAGATAACATTTTGACCGAGCTTCACTGCCACAGTCTGTGCAAGAGTGACAACCTGGATTATGTGATTTAAAGATCACAGGGAAACAAATTAGCTGCTGACCCAGTTAAAATGAAGTACAATGAAGGTTTATCCAGAGGATTCTTTATTTTTCTAATGCCTAAGTATTAATAGATGCAATACCAGACTCAGCAGAGTTGACAGAAAGAGCAAAGGGTCTGCACTACTTGATTTAGAGAATCATAAAGTGAGGTCTGACAGGCACATTAAACTCCAACACATAACCTCACCAACCACCTATGAAAACTGTGGAATTGGGGCTATCAGGCAAATGCATGGACTGTCCATCATCTAATTACAATTCACAACAGCAATTCCTCAATCATAAGCATATACAAAATATATACTGTATAGGTATATGTCCATTCAATAACATCAGGCCTGAACTTCATCAATGTCACAATTTTAATGGCCAAAAATCCATTGGTCTGATTGACCCTGCCCATTGCCCAATATCCACAGCTCTCTGGGAAAGAGAACTCCAAGTGTTCTCAAGTCTCTGGATTAAGACATTTTTCTTCTTTTCAGGCTTAACCAATCTCCTGGTTCAAGATTCCCCAGAAAAGCAAAATCTCCTTTAAGTGTCTTCCCTGTCAATCCTTATATTATAGGTGTAAATTTCTAAACCTCAGATGCATTCTACTTAACCATGGGACAGCCTCATCCCGGAATTATTCTGGCAAACCTCTGCAGAAAAGGAGAGCAAAACGACGTCTAGGTCTCTGGATGGTCTCATCAGAGCTCTGAAAACTGCAGCAAAATATCTTACCTTTATTCTCCAAACCTCTTGCTGTGTGGCACGGTAGCGTAGCAGTTAGTGCGACGCTATTACAGCGCCAGCGATCGGGGTTCGATTCCCGTCGCTGACTGTAAGGAGTTTGTACGTTCTTCCGTGTCTGCGTGGGCTTCCTCCGGGTGCTCCAGTTTCCTCCCACATTCCAAAGACGTACCGGTAGGTTAACTTGGGTTTAAAATGGGCGGCGTGGACTCGTTGGGCGGGAAGGGCCTGTTACCACGCTGTAAATAAAACTTAAAAAAAAATTTAAAGCTAACATACTACTTGCTTCTGAATTTCTGCAATTCAAGTACAGTGATATCCAAACCCCTCTGATTCTGGCATGTAATAGTTTCAGATCTTTCAATAAATAATGTGGTTTTCCATCTTTCCAAACCCAACCTGTTAATTTCACACCTTCCTACACCACACTTATCCCGTCTATATCCTTCACCAACCTTAACAATTTTCTTTCTGTTTTTGTACCATCAGCAGACTTGAATACATAATTTCCCTCATCTTAATCCTTATTATGTACAATCACCTGTACCCATTATGACAAAAGCCTCCTTGAGAAATAATAATAGCCTCATTAACTTATGGAAGTCCCTAGCCCATGATCACTCCAAACAGAGAAGGGTATCCGGGGTGGTACAGAGAACCTTGCGTCTCTCCACCGACAGATCACAGGAAGGCCAACAAAACCAGCAGAAGGAGCGGACCACCTCCCACACTACCTGGTAAACGTGAGCTGCCCGATTGTAGAGTCCATAGGTCCCACATGGGCCACCTCAGAACCCATGCAAGTCATCCTTGAACCCAAGTGAATGGTGGGGGAGAGGAAGGAGGAGAGAGAATAAGATGGTGCTGGTGATGGTGATGGTGCTGGTGATGGTGATGACAGCCAGACAGGGTCCACTTTCCTCGTTCATTAATACTACCAATGTTTGAACCATAGAACCATAGAACCATAGAACCATACAGCACAAAACAGGCCCTTCGGCCCACCGTGTCGTGCCGTCCATCAGACCACCTTCACACTACCTAACCCCTTCCTCCCGCATATCCCTCTATCTCACGTTCCTCCATATGCCTATCCAACAAGCTCTTGAACCTGTTCAATGTATCTGCCTCCACCACCACCCCAGGCAGTGCATTCCATGCACCAACCACTCTT
Source organism: Pristis pectinata (assembly GCF_009764475.1). Taxonomy (NCBI): domain Eukaryota; kingdom Metazoa; phylum Chordata; class Chondrichthyes; order Rhinopristiformes; family Pristidae; genus Pristis; species Pristis pectinata. The sequence goes on from NC_067407.1 coordinate 61,650,955, forward strand.
TTGGTGAAAAACCTCCCTCTGACATCTCCCCTGAACCTCCCACCCATAACCTTAAAGCCATGACCTCTCGTCTTGAGCATTGGTGCCCTGGGAAGGAGGCGCTGACTGTCTACTCTATCTATTCCTCTCAATATTTTATATACCTCTATCATGTCTCCTCTCATCCTCCTCCTTTCCAGTGAATAAAGCCCTAGCACCTTAAGCCTCTCCTCATATTCAATACTCTCCAATCCAGGCAGCATCCTGGTAAATCTCCTCTGCACCCTCTCCAACGCCTCCACATCCTTCCTATAATGAGGCGACCAGAACTGAACACAGTACTCTAAGTGTGGCCTAACTAGACTTTTGTAAAGCTGCATCATAACCTCGCGGCTCTTAAACTCAATCCCGCGACTTATGAAAGCCAACATCCCATTGGCCTTCTTAACTGCTCTTTCCACCTGTGAGGCAACTTTCAACGAACTGTGAATATGAACCCCCAGATCCCTCTGCTCCTCCACACTGCCAAGTACCTTGCTGTTTACCCTGTACTCTGCCCTGGAGTTTGTCCTTCCAAAGTGTACCACCTCACACTTCTCCGGATTGAACTCCATCTGCCACTTGTCAGCCCAGCTCTGCATCCTATCAATATCCCTCTGTAAGCTCCGACAGCCCTCCACACTATCCACAACACCGCCGATCTTAGTGTCGTCCGCAAACTTACTAACCCAGCCCTCCACCCCCTCATCTAAGTCATCTATAAATATCACAAAAAGTAGAGGTCCCAGAACCGATCCCTGTGGGACACCACTAGTCACTGCCTTCCAATCCGAGGGCACTCCCTCCACCACAACCCTCTGCTTTCTACATGCAAGCCAATTCCTAATCCACACAGCCAAGCTTCCTTGGATCCCTCGGCCTCTGACCTTCTGAAGAAGCCTACCATGAGGAACCTTATCAAACGCCTTACTAAAATCCATGTAAACCACATCCACCACACTGCCCTCATCAATCTTCCTGGTCACCTCCTCAAAGAACTCTATCAGGCTTGTGAGGCAAGATCTTCCCTTCACAAAGCCATGCTGGCTGTCCCTAATCAGTCCATGATTCTCAAGGTGTTCATAAATCCTATCCCTTAGAATCCTTTCTAACAGCTTACCCACCACAGACGTGAGACTCACCGGTCTATAATTCCCTGGCCTATCCCTATTACCTTTCTTGAACAAGGGGACCACATTCGCAACCCTCCAATCCTCCGGCACCACCCCCGTAGACAACGAGGACTCAAAGATCCTTACCAGCGGTTCAGCAATCTCCTCCCTAGCCTCTCAAAGCAGCCTGGGGAAAATCCCGTCAGGCCCCGGAGATTTATGTCTTAATATTATTTAACAACTTCAACACATCCTCTCTCTTGATATCAACAACCTCGAGAACATTACCCCTACCAGCACTCCCTTCCGCATCATCAAGACACCTCTCCCTGGTGAATACCGAAGAGAAGTACTCATTGAGAACTTCTCCCACTTCTGCCGCCTCCAGGCAAATTCTCCCACCTTTGTCCTTAATTGGACCTACCTTCACTCTAGCCATCCTCTTACCCTTCACGTACTTGAAAAAGGCCTTGGGATTTTCCTTAACCCTACTAGCCAAAGCCTTTTCATGTCCCCTTCTAGCTCTCCTCAGCCCTTTCTTAAGTTCCTTCCTCGCTACCCTATATTCCTCACGGGCCCTGTCTGAACCTTGCTGCTTATACCTCACGTATGTTACCTTCTTCTCCCTAACAAGTCGTTCCACCTCTCTCGTCACCCACGGTTCCTTCACCCTGCCATTCCTTCTCTGCCTCACCGGGACATATTTATCTCTAACATCCTGCATAAGATCCCTGAACATCGACCACATCCCCATGGTACATTTTCCTTCAAAAAGGACATCCCAATTTACACTCCCAAGTTCTCTCCTTATAGCCTCATAGTTAGCCCTTCCCCAATTGAAAAACCTCTTATCCTCTCTGCACCTGTCGGTTATGGAGCAATGGTCACTGTCCCCCAAATGCTCACCCACCAATAGATCCTTCACCTCTCCCGGTTCATTTCCTAAAACTAGATCTAACATGGCATTCCCTCTAGTCGGCCTGTCAACATACTGCGTCAGGAATCCCTCCTGGACACACTTAACAAATTCTGTCCCATCTAAACCTTTGGCACTAAGCAGGTTCCAGTCTATATTTGGGAAGTTGAAGTCTCCCATTATAACAACCCTGTTATTTCTGCTTCTCTCCAAACACTGCCTGCCAATCTGCTCCTCTATATCTCTACTGCTACCGGGGGGCCTGTAGAATACTCCTAGTAGAGTAACTGCTCCTTTCTTGTTCCTTAACTCCACCCATACGGACTCTAGAGATGATCCTTCTACAACATCCATCTTTTCCACAGCCATAACAGTGTCCCTGACCAGTATCGCCACCCCTCCCCCTCTTCTCCCCCCTTCCCTATCCCTCTTAAAACACCGAAAACCAGGAATATTCAATATCCACTCCTCTCCTGACGTCAGCCACGTCTCAGTAATAGCCACGATATCATAGTCCCCCATACTTATCCAAGCCCTCAGTTCATCCCCCTTATTCCTGACACTTCTTGCATTTAAGTAAACACACTTCAGTCCATCTATCTTACTACTTTTACAGCCTGTATTCTGCTTCTCCTTCCCCAAAGCCTCTCTGCCTATTTGATCTAACTTTTCCCCATTCCCTTCTTCCTCTGACCTACTCCTCCGGTTCCCTTCCCCCTCACAAACTAGTTTAAACCCTCCTGTACCACCCTAGCAAACCTCGCCGCAAGGATATTGGCCCCCTTCTGGTTCGGGTGTAACCCGTCCTCTCTGTACAGGTCCCACCTTCCCGAGAAGAGATCCCAATGATCCAGAAATCTAAAACCCTCCCTCCTGCACCAACTTCTCAGCCACACATTTATCTGCCACCTCCTCCTATTCCTACCTTCACTATCACGTGGCACGTGATATTGGGTAGGAGTCAACCTGTCTCCTGATTTTGGTCACAGCAACAAAATGCTAATGACTGTCCTCTCTTCAATTTTTCCATATTTTTATATTTCCTTACAACATGGAAGAAAAATACAGCCCAATGCATCACAGGCACATCCTTCCCCACTATGGGTAGTATCTTCATGAGGCGCTGCCTCAGGAAGGCAACACCTACCATCAAATATCTTCACCATCCGGGCCACGCCATCTTCTCGCAGGTACCATCAGGCGGGAGGTACAGAAACCTTAATATCCCACACCACCAAATTCAAATACAGCTACTTCCCTTCAACCATTCAGTTCTTGAACCAACCTGCACAACCCTAATCACTACCTCGTTATAGTAACAGTATGACAAATTTGACCACTTTGCACTGCAATGGATTTTTTTTTGTCTTAATTGTATTCTTTCTTGTATAATTTATGTTTAAATTATGCTTTTCTTCTGATTGTTGTGTCTCTAATGCTATGTGCCTGTGATGTTGCTGTGAGTAAGTTTTTCATTGCACCTGTGCATACATGTACTTGTGCAACAAACTCGACTTTGTCTTCAGAGAAAATTCGGCCCATTGACTACCTGCTGTGTCTCAGAGCAGCCCCTTCAATCCCATTCCTCTACCTACATCAGTACACCCTGTTTCTGTGTGTTTCCCTCCATTTCATTACTTTTTTCTATTTAAATTAGTTTCTGCAAGGTTCTCTTATTTTCTAATCTTATGTTCAATTACTTTCTCCCTGATTGCATATAATAAAATACTCCAATTCAAACTTCACAAGAAAAGGCTATAGTAAGAACATTATTAGCTTAAGAGAGAGAAGCCTGATTGATTTAATGCAGAAACCTTACGCAGGTTTCTCTGCCCAATAAAGATCCACATTTTTAAATTTGGCATTGCATTTCAATTCGATTTAATCCAAACCTCATCTTTAAAAAATTCTGTTTTACATAGTATATCACTTTTATCTTTTTTTTAAACTTTTCTGGCATTTAACATTTCTTTCTTTTATTTCTTTTCATGTTTTACCAATCAGGTTTTAGCTCCCTTTGATATTTTACTTTGGTCCCATTTGTCTTTACTCACAGAGTTTTTACTGAGTCAGTTACACAATGAAGTCTTGAGACACTTTTCCTTCCTTGGAACCTTTCTCAATTATAATCCACCAACGACTTACAACTGGCAATCTAACAGCCTGCCTGACTGACTTTCTGCCTATGGTGATTACTATCATTACTAACATACCTTCTCTGTCACATTTGTTGATTGAAGAGAAACTGCTGCAAATTGGAATGTAAGGAGTTAAGGTTCACGAGGTAATGCCCAAGTCACCTCGGTGCATTTCTCTTGTCCTTTAATTTAGTCCTTGTTAGTCCTTGTTTGCTGCAGCACAGTTGCACAGCTAATAAAGCTGCTGCCTCACAGCACCAAAGACCCAAGTTCAATCCTGACCTTGGGTGCTGTCAGTGTGGAGTTTGCAAGTTCTTCCTGTGACTGTGTGGGTTTCCTCCAGGTGTTCTAGTTTCCTCCCAAATTCCAAAGATGTACAGGTCAGTAAATTAATTGGCCACTGCAAATTACCCCTAGAATGGGAGAAACTAGGGGGAGTTGATAGAATGTTGGGGCAATGGGATTAATGTAGGATTAGTGTAAATGGTCAGCATAGACTTATTGGGCTGAAGGGCCTGTTTCTGTGCTGTATGACTCTATTATGACAGTGTTTAATATGTTTATGATCAGAGAATTGCTATTAAATACGTAATAAACTAATCTTAAAATCTAAAGAATATTGAATGTGAAAACATTATCCAATGAGGGATGTAAAACTGGCTTGTTAGGGATGGTAGGGGAGACAAAGACATCTGGGTATCCTCATCAGCATCAAGTGTTTGGATTTTTAAAAACCTCTGCAGGGAGTTTTCAAGCTGCAGAGTTCGAGCATCAGATGTAGATTGCATCGAGGAAGCAGGCAGTTATCTCAATAGCTTGAAGCAGGGGGAAGTCACATCTCCTAAGAAATCATTTAAATTTGTTTGGTCATCAGGAACAGGAGGGTGTGACTGGAAGCCAGGCAAGCATCAGGTTCTGGGATGCTGTGCTGCAGGAGCCTTAAATCTTTCAGACTGTCCAACAGGTACAAGCCCTTGGATACCTGTATCAATGGGAAGACTGTCAGGGGAATCTACAATCTGTCTATGTCACTGTAGAGCAGGAGGGTGTTCCATGTAGGGGCAGCAAAGAAAGTGGTGGGAATAGGGGACACAGGCAGTAGGAAAAATAATAATGAGCTTGGAAACGGCTGTGATATTAAACAAAGATTTGGGCTGTATACTGCCAATCCTTTAATATTAATGGTGCCAATTTCTTTCAAGTTTCTAGTATGAATCACAAGGTTATGTTTTAATGCACGTCATGTTATTTGGCAAGTGGGTGTGCATAGACACCAGAGACGTACAGGTTAGATAGCCAGTGCCGTCAACTCTTGGTTTGATTCCAATCTTGCCAATTTGAGTTACAAAGATCGAGCTAAAGCCATGAGTTTGCCTTGCAGGGAGAATGATGTTTGGCAGCAGGAAGGACTTCATTCCCTTCACTTTTTAAAGAGTTCCTCGATGAATTGCTGCAGCTCAGAAAGAGGCTGTTTGGCTCGTTGAGTCACCCGGACATTCTCTCTTCTCCCATCTCCCATCAGGCAGAAGATACAAAAGCCTGAAAGCACGTACCACCAGACTCAAGGACAGCTTCTATCCCACTGTAATAAGACTATTGAACCTAGTACAATAAGATAAACTCTTGACCTCACAATCTACCTTGTTGTGGCCTTGCACCTTATTGTCTGCCTGCACTGCACTTTCTCTGTAGCTGTAACACTATATTCTGCAGTCTGTTATTGCTTTTCCCTTGTACTACTTTGATGTACTGATGTGATGAGATGATCTGTATGAATGGCATGCAAAACAAAGTTTTTCACTGTACTTTGATACACATAACAATAATAAACAAATTACCAAGTAATCCCAGTTCAGAGCAATCCCAGTTATCCTGTCCTCCAATTTATGTCCCTGTAACCTATTCTCTCTCACATGTCTATCGACTCTCCTGCCACTTACCTTCACTAGGTGTAATCTACAGTCACCAATTAATCTACTTTTGGGACGTGGGGGGAAACCAGAGCACCTGAAGGAAACCTACGCAGTCACGGGGAGGATGTGCAAACTCCAGACATCCAGCACCCAAGGTTAGAATCAAACTTGAGTCACTGGAGTTGTGAGACAGCAGAACTAACTGGGGAGGGAGTCACTAAGCATTGAACCTGAGTGTCCCATTGTAAAGCTGAGAGGGGAGGGGAGATGAAGATGTACTGGGTAATTGTATAAGGTCGGAGGTACAGGAAATGCCAGAGTTGTTGAACATATTGCTTTGGTCGAGTGTGAAAGTGGGTGGGGTGAAAGGTGAGAACAAGAGGAACCATAATGTGGTCTGGGACGGAGGAGAAGGGGTGGAAGTCAAAATGCAGGGAATGGAAGGGGCATGGTCAACAACTCCATCAGCTAAGAGAAAAGGCAGGCATATCCAGAACACATGGTGGCATGTTAGAACAGATGTGACAGGGCAGAAAAAAAGGACAATGGAACAGATACGTTGAGGAAAACGGGTGGAAGGAAGTGTATGCGATGTAGCTGTCAGTCTCAGCGGGTATTGGTTGGGACCTATTGGCAGAGGTGGAGATGGAGAGATCAAGGAAGGGGAAGTGATCCACCAGTGAAGGCAAAGGAAGGGAAGAGGTTGGCAGCGAAGTTGAAGAAACTTTACAGTTTGTGTCATCGATGTAGCAGAAAAAGAGAGGGGGACCTGAGTCAAACAGGAACACAGGATCTACCGTATATCCCGTGAATGGTGGCTGAACAGCAGCAACACACCCTGTGGCTGTTATAGGCCACATCGGAAGGGAGAGACTTCCTAGACTGAACGAAAGAGTCCTGAACCATCTCACCAGTAATGGTATCCCAGTCCACTGGACCTTGCTGCAGTCACACCAGGAGGAAGGTCCTGTGTGCCAGGGAGGACAGGAGGGCAGGAGACCAGGAGGACCACCGTAGGAAGAGCCTGGTAGGAGGTGACTCCAGTGGTTTCCTCCAGATGTGAGAACTCCCACTCTTTTGAACAACAGGGAACGTCCTCACAGAACATGTCAGGGTGAGCTGCCCACCACTGAACTCAGTGGGAATGAGGCATTTCAGTCATTGGATCAGGGATCGATATAATGATGTGTTATTATCAATGAAAGTAGTCCTGCAAAGGAGAATGTGAGAAAACAACACAAGAAAACAGGAGGAGTAGGCCACTCAGCCCCTCAAGCCTTCCCTGCCATTCAAGTGTGATCACGGCTGATCAGCCCCAGGCCTCAACTTCTCTTCTGTGCCAGTTCCTCATACCCCTCAATCTTCCAAATGTATCCATCTCCACTTTAAATACTTCTAATGATCCTGCCTCCACAAGCCTCTGGGACATAGAATTCCAGAGATTCACCACTCTCTGCAAAAAGAAATTTCTAGGAATTGTAGAAATTTCAGGGACTGCAGAGCTTAGATCTGATCTATTGGTGTTAGCAGTGCTTATCACATTGCCTCTGCTGTTTAGTGTTCATGTAGTTCTATACTGCAAACCCAGTGCTGCTCCCAGGACACTTCTCTGCACAAATCATTGACCCTTCGCCTTAATTTTACTGTCACTTGAGTAGAATGTGGGCAGGTCTCCCTGACATTAATGATTCTATAGAATGGGATTGATTTGCCATGTCTTTCTCCAAATTTAACAGAGTGTCTCCAGGGAAGCAGGGGAGTTTTCCATTTTTAATCTTACTACATTTATTGTCATTGTTTAACATTAACTGAGTGACCATGCTGGTTTTCAGGTCAAAGAGTTACTGATGATGGAGTCACTTGTCGGTCGGTCTGGGCAAGATGACATACTGCTGATGAACCGTTCTGTGGTTCTGACAAATGGACTCCAACCTGAAATGTTAACTGTTTACTTCTACGGATGCTGTCTGACCTGCTGAGTATTTCCAGTATTTTCTATTTTTATTTCAAGTTTCCAGCATTTTTTTTTCTGGTTTCACACATTTTCCCTGAAGTTATCAATGAATCAGTTAGGCTTTTGTAAAAAATCAACGGCTTCAAGATTACCATCACCAGGACTAATTACTATTTTAATTCCTAACTTAAGTCATCGAATTTAAATTCCTTAGTTCCATATCTCAGTTTCTCAGACCTCCCGATCAGTACTGCCCTGTTAATGGAAGAGTTAATGCCATATAGAAATAAGTGGGCTGTGGAGATGGCTACTGTAGAGAAGGGATGTTGTTGAAGTTCGTTGTTCTTTCTTTACCCTGCCCATTGTGCTTATTCATTGTTTAGTGTCGTGGAGAATTGGTAATTGGTTTATTATTGTCACATGTGCAGAGATACAGTGAAAAAATCTGTTTTGCATGCTATCCAGATAGATCATACCATACATAAGTACATCAAGGTAGTACAAAGGGAAAAGCACTAACAGAACGCAGAATATTGTGTTATAGTTGCAGAGAAAGTGCAGCGCAGGTAGACAAATAAAGTGCAAGGGCACGTCAAGGTAGATTGAGAAATCAGGAGTTCATCTTTATCGTACAAGATGAATGAATTGAAACTAGCTGAAGAGTGTGATTTTGTGGTGCTGGGGTATAAGAAGGTGAAGCAGTCATAGAGTTGCGCAGCACAGTCACCTGCCTGGACCAAATATGCATGACTTTAATGCCATTAATCCAGATTGGTGTGTTCTACATCATGGGGAGTTGGTTACTGCAGCAGATTACTGTCAGAAGAAGCAGATCTACCTCTGCCATTATGATGTTTCAGGAAAGGAATAAATGTACAGATTTATTTATTTTTTAAAATAGTAAGAATCAGAGCAGACTGATTAGCTGGCCAGATTAATAGCTGCTACAGGTAATAAACAGAGATGTCAGCCTGCTGTATTGGAATCACTCAATGGCTTAGCCCTGCAACAGCTTTACAAAGAGTTTGAGCTACTGTACAAGGGTGCCCTCTTGTGGTACGGCTGCTGCCTTCACACACGTGCAGTTTTGGTCTGGTGACTATCTGTATTCTTCTGATTATTTTAAAAATTCCCTTCATGGTTTTTATGTCAGGCAAAAAGAAACAACCAATTCTTGACCAGGTGGCCTGATCTTCTTTTCTTTGTCTATTGTTTTGTTCTTGTCTGATTTAAGTGATGGAGGTGTCCTGTGGCAGAACTTCAGCCTGCAATTCAGCAGATGATGTTCAACCCACTGAGTTCCCCCAACAGTTTGTTTTTTTGCTCTGGATCCCACCGTCTGCGGTCTCTCTTGTGTCTGCAGTTGTGCTCTTCCTCTGTCAACGTTCACCCTCACTCCATATGCACAATCCAACAGTTAGTTCATATGGACGGAGCAATCTGAAGCCTTGTTCTCTGGGAGCCATTTCACAATGATGCCAGAGAGACTCCTATGGGCAACAAACTGGAAAATATGAATGACCTTTTGGCAAAGTAGACAAAACTTGCCGGGTCCTGCGGTGCACCAGTGCAGCCTCTGGTTGATTGATGAAAAGGGCACTTGAAGATCAGGAGCTCAGACCTGGCACAAAACACATGGTATACTGAAGCAGCAGTGATCCCCACTCTCTAAATGCTTCCAAGACCTGGACTACCTACAGGCCACAGGAAAGATACCACCATTGCTATCTCCAAATTCACAGGAAGGACCAGTGGACCAATGTCAGTGTCCTCTCTCTGCCAACATCCCCAGCACTGTGGCCCTAATTCCAGTCGGATGCTTCCATAGGTACTTGCATGTCCAATGCCAGACACCTGAAACCGATTCTTTTTTCTAAACTCTATTATGGTAAGAGTTTACCTGTTGGTCAGAGGAAAAAGTTCAAAGATGTTCTCAAAGTCTCTCTGAAAAAAATGCAACATCTCACCTGACTCCTGGGAGCCCCTGGCCCATGACCACTCAAAATGAAGAAGGTATGTTCGGGATGGTGTTGAGAACCTCAAGGCCATGCACCGGGAGCACACAGAAGCCCTGTGTAAGCAGCAGAAAATGCAGGCCACTTCACAAGCTAAGGTCAGGTACCCTCTGCCTCATCAGTGGAAGGATCTGCAGTTCCCACATTGAGCTCATCAGTCACCAGAGAATTCCAAAAAATGGGTGTGGAAGCAAATCATCTTCGATCCCGAGGGATAGCCTGAGAAGAGGATAATCAACAAATATAAAGACAGTCCTTGAGAATGTCTGCAGGTGTACACAAAGGAAGGGGAAGGCTAAGTTAATATGCTTAGGGGATAAGGGTGTGGAATTACTAAAGGGGAAAAAAAGGGAGTGACAGAAACATTCAACATTTTGTTCCTGTCATCAAAGCAGAGGATGTTAAAAACATCCCTATGACAGTAGAAAAGGCACAAAGGGAGGGAGGAACTTAAAATAATCACTGTCACCAGAAAAGAGCTACTAGGCAAACTAACAGGATTGGGGAATGTTCAGGTTCAAGTTCAAGTTTATTGTCACAGACATACATACCCAGGGTATAAATGCCACGAAAGTCACATTTTTGCAGCAACAGTACAGTCCGTTACAAACATGACAAATATAGGTTAACATAAACCTAAATTAAGTTAAATTATACAGAACTTACATGACAAAATAAACAAATAACCACAACAACATTAGTCAAGATGAGAGAGACAGAGAGAGAGAGGGAAAAAAGTTTAGCCCCAGGAACCAATGTCCTGCATTCTAGAGCCTTAAAATAAATGGGTGCAAAAATAGTGCATACACTGTTTGTGATCTTCCAAAATTCCCTGGATTTGGAAAGGTCTGCATTGATTGGAAAATGGTAAATGTGATGCCCCTATTCAGGAATTGAAGGATATAGAAAGCAAGAAATTATGCCTGTTATCCTCCCTTCTATCATTGGGAAAAATGCTTAAATCCATTATTAAAGAAATAGAAGCATGAGGTTTAGAAAATCATAATACAATCACACTTTTTTTATGAAAGAAAAATCATGTTGACAAGTTTGCTCAAGGTTCTTTGAGGATGTAACAAGCAGGATGGATTTCCTTTCTTTCTTTCTCTTTCAATCTTTTTATTAGTTTTCAAATTAATACAGATTAATATATAACATCAATGTTTGTACATGTAATACAAAGAGATCGGGAGATCAATCATAAAGAAAAATAAAGTATAAAAAAATCTGTAGATCCAATGATCTCTTAGTGAATGAATATAATATAAAAGAAAGGAAAGAAAAAGATTTATTATAAAATATAAAAGAAAGAAAAAAAAGTCCCCAAAACAATAAGAAAAATTATAAACAATATCAAACCAAACTAAGCTAAAGGAAAAAAAAAATTCAAAAAAAAACAAACAAAAAAAAACTGGACTGAAATTTCTCAGCAGAAACAGAGCAATATTATGTCGTCAATTCCATTCCTCTAAGTTGAAAAGTTATTACAAGGGGATCTATATCATGTGAAAATATTGAATAAATGGACTCCAAACTTCCTCAAATTTAAGCGAAGGATCAACAGTGCCACTCCTAATTTTTTCCAAGTTTAAACATGATATAGTTTGAGAGAACCATTGAAAAGTAGTAGGCAGTATTGGATCCTTCCAGTTAAGCAAAATGGGTCATTTGGCCATTAATGTAACAAAGGCAATCATACGGTTAGCAGAGGCAGATAGATGGCCAGACTTTATCCTTGGTAATCCAAAAATTGCAGTAATAGGATGAGGTTGTAAATCAATCTTCAATACATTTGAAATAATGTTAAAAATATCTTTCCAATATTTTTCCAAAGGAGGACAGGACCAAAACATATGTGTCAGAGAAGCCACATTCGATTTACATCTGTCATATATAGGATTTATATATTGATAAAAACGAGCTAGCTTATCTTTTGACATATGGGTCTTGTGAACTACCTTAAACTGTATCAAAGAATGTCTGGCACACATTGAAGATGTATTAACTAAATGAAGAATTTTCTTACAAGTCTCTGTAGGTAAAGATGTCTGGAGTTCACTTTCCCATTCATTCTTAATTTTGTCCAGTGGTTCTGAACGAATTTTCATAATTAGATCATAGGTAATTGCTATCAAGCCCTTCTGACAAGGATTAAAACTGAAAATTTTTTCCGTAATTTCAGTTTTGTAAGGTGTGGGAAAAGAGGATAGAGTAGCTTCTAAAAAATTTCTAATCTGCAAATATCGAAAAAAGTGTGATCTAGGCAAATTGTATTTGTTAGACAATTGTTCAAAGGATGAAAAACAGTTATCAATGAATAAATCACAAAAACATACTATCCCCTTCCTTTTCCATATGGAAAAAGCTGAGTCAACTCTGGATGGATGAAAGAAAAAATTAGATTGAATGGGACTTGATAGATTAAATTTATTCAATCCAAAAAATTTACGAAATTCAAACCATATTTGTATTGTATGTTTAACAATTGGGTTAATCATATGTTTAGTTAATTTGGTAAGTGCAAAAGGGAGTGGAGCTCCTAAAATAGAAACTAATGAAAATTCAAGTACTGATTGGGACTCAAGGTGTACCCATTTGGAACATTGAATTACATCTGAATCTTGTATCCAAAAAATTAAATATCTAATATTGATTGTCCAATAATATAATCTAAAGTTAGGCAAGGCCATACCAGCATCCTTTTTTAGTTTTTGTAAATATTTCTTACTTAACCTTGGGTTTTTATTCTGTCAAATACATGAAAGAATTTTAGAATCAATAGTGTCAAAAAAAGATTTCGGAACAAAAGTTGGAATCGCTTGAAATAAATATAAAAATTTTGGTAAAATATTCATCTTAACTGCATTAATTCGGCCTACCAATGATAGAGACAGTGGGGACCATTTAGTAAATAATTGTTTAACATGGTCAATTAAAGGTAGTAGATTAGCTTTAAATAAGTCCTTATGTCTCTTGGTAATTTTAACACCTAAATACATAAAATAGTCAGTTACCAATCTAAAAGGTAATTGGCTATAAATTGGGATTTGCGTATTTAATGGAAAAAGTTTGCTCTTATTAAGATTTAATCTATAGCCAGAAAAAACACTAAGCTGATCTAATAGTGATAATACTGCGGGGATAGATTCCTCCAGATTAGAAACATAAAGTAACAGGTCATCTGCGTAAAGAGATATCTTATGAATCTTCTGTCCATGAGTAATGCCACATATATTTGAAGAATCCCGAAGTGCAATAGCCAAAGGTTCTAAAGCAATATCAAATAATAAAGGGCTTAATGGGCAGCCTTGTCTAGTACCTCAAAAAAGCATAAACAAAGGAGATCTTTGATTATTAGTAAGTATTGAAGCCATAGGTACATAATAAATCATTTTAATCACAGACATAAGCTTCGGGCTAAAATTAAATTTTTGAAGTGTAGTGAATAGATATTCCCATTCGACTCTGTCAAATTCCTTTCAGCATCTAGTGAAACAACACATTCTGAAATTTGGGATGAAGGGGTGTATATAATATTCATTAATCTCCTAATATTAAAATGTAGATAACGATTCTGAATAAATCCTGTCTGGTCTTCAGAGATAATTTGTGGAAGAACCTTTTCCAATCTTAAGGCCAATATTTTGGAAAATATTTTTGAATCTACATTTAATAAAGAAATAGGTCTATAAGATGCACAATCAGTGGGATCTTTATCCTTTTTAAGAATTAAAGAAATAGTTGCTTCATAGAAAGATTATGGTAGTTTACCCACTAATAGGGCATCTTTAAAAAATTTGGCTAACCAGGGAACAAGAATATCAGAAAAGGATTTTAAAAATTCAGCTGTATATCCGTCAGGGCCGGGTGCTTTACCCGAATTCATTGAAAATATTACTTTCTTTATTTCTTCCTCCAAAATGGGAGCATCTAATGTAGAGCATTCATTTAAAGATAATTGGGGAGTCTTCAAATCTCTTAAAAATTCATGTAATAATGTAGGATCCTCAGGGGATTCTGATTGGTATAAAGAAGAATAAAATTCTTGAAAGGATTTGTTAATTTGAACTTGATCTATCATGTAGGTACCATCACGTTTACGAATTTTATTAATCTGACGTTTAGATATAGTAGCTTTCAATTGGTTGGCCAATAATTTACCAGATTTGTCACCATGTATATAAAACTGACTTTTGTTTTAAGTAGTAGATTTTCAATTGAAGATGTTAATAATAAACTATGTTGTAGTTGGAGTTCTGTTCTCTTTTTAAAAAGCTCCAGATTAGGAGTAACAGAATATGTTTTATCGATTTCTTTAATCTTGTCAGCTAATATATGTATTTCGTTAATAGTTCGTTTTCTCAATCCAGCGGAATATGAAATAATTTGACCACGGATATATGCTTTAAACGTATCCTATATTATCCCACTGGAGATTTCTTCAGTAAAATTAGTTAAAAAAAATGAAATCTGTTCTTTAATAAATTGGATGAAATCTAAGTCTTGTAATAGCGAAGGGTTAAATCGCCATTGTCTGACATCAAAGGATACATCTGGTAATTTAATTGATAATCTCAATGGTGCATGATCAGAGATGGCAATTGCATTGTATTTGCAGTCCATAGTAAGTGGAGCTAGTCTAGGATCAATAAAAAAATAATCAATCCTCAAGTAATTATAGTAGACATGAGAAAAGAATGAAAATTCTTTATCAAATGGGTGTAGAAATCTTCAAACATCTAAAATTCCAGATTCAACTAAAAAAGAATTAATAAAGACAGTGGATTTGTTTGGAAGTGTAGGATTTGACACAGATCTATCCATCGAAGGGTTTAGACAGCAGTTAAAATCTCCGCACATAATCACAGTGTATTCATTTAAATTAGGAAATAATGCAAACAAATGTTTAAAAAATTCAGGGCTATCTACATTGGGTGCATTAACATTAACCATAACAACATTTTTATTATGAAGTAGACCAGTAATTAATAAAAATCTACCATTTGGGTCTGATATTGTCTCATGATGGACAAAGGAAATTGAAGAGTCTATAAAAATAGAAACTCCTTTCACCTTTGCTTGTGAACTTGAATGGAACTGTTGACCCCTCCAAAATCTAAAAAAAAATGTTGATTATCTTTCTTCCTGATATGAGTCTCCTGAACAAAAATGATCTGAGGATGGATTTCCAGAAGGCATTTGATAAGGTGCCACATAAAACATAATTACACAAGGTCAGAGCTCACATTGGGGGTAATATTTTGGAAAAGATAGGGGACTGCTCAACTTTAATTGACAGAAAACAGACATGGAATTAATGGGTCATTTTCAGTGTGGACAGCTTTAACCAATGGGATATCATAGGGATCAGTGCTGGGCCCTACACCATTAACATTCATAGTAATGAATTAGAAGAAGGGACCAAGTGTATTATAGCCAAATCTGCTGACAAAATAAAGAAGGATGAGAGAGCAACATAAAAGTACAGGAAGGGTGTTTTCTCCTTGCTCTGCCATTAAGGCTGATCTTTTGCCTCAGTGCCACTTTCCTGCACTAACCCCATATAGCTTATCTTATCAGTCCCCTTGTACCTTACAATCTTCCTCATTATGGCCTTACACCTTATTATCTGCCTGAACTGCACTTTCTCTGTAACTGTCACACTTTATTCTGCTTCCCATTGTTACTTTTCCCCTGTACTACTTCAATGCACTGATGTGATGAAATGATCTGTATAGATGGCATGCAAAACAAAGGTTTTCACTGTACCTCAGTACATATAATAATAAACCAATTTACTAATTTACCAATTTAACTTCATTCCCTTGGTATCCAAATATATATTTAACCTGTCTTGAATATTTCCCAGCAATAAAGTCTCCACAGCCTTCCAGTGTGGAGAATTCTAAAGATTCAGTACGTTCTGGGTGAATGAATTAATTCCCATCTCATGTTAATGTTGTAACTCCTGATTCCAGACACACTCTTTACCTACCCTGTCAAGCCCTGCAGGAATTTTGTACCTTTCAATGAGATCATCTGTCATTCATCTAAATGCAAAAGAGCAGAGTGCCAGTTTGCTCAATCTCTCCTCATGGGACCATCAATCACATGAGATGCCATTACATTATTTGCATTGCACGATAGGAGACTAGACTTGCAGTGAGTGTTCCAGGTACCATCTCACCAGGGGTCCATATAACTATCAAAAAGTATCTTTACTTTTGTACTGAAATCTTACTGCAACAAAAGCCAATATACCATTTGCCTTTCTAATCAATTAACTTTCAGTGATTCACATGCAATGACAACCACAGCTCTCCAAACACCAACATCTTTTATCATTTAAAAAAAACTCCTCCTTTCTGATTGCAAAATACCAGAGCTTTTCCATCTATTGTACACTCTGAATTAATCCTCCACATTATTATCACTAATTGGGTTGGTCCAGTTTATATTTAAATTAAAACATCCGATGATTATTGCATTACCTTGTTCCGTTCATTTCTAAGTTCCCAATTTGCACTATTCTCTGTATTAACACTAATGTCTGGGGGCCATAGACTGCTCCACCAATGTTTTCTGGTCCTTCCTGTTTCTTAGTTCCACCCAAATTGATTCTCCTTATTTTTCTGAGCAATTATCCTTTCTCCAAACTGACTTTATTGCATCCTTTATTATCTGGGCCACCCCTTTTGCCTTTCAGTTTTGGATTTCTCTACTGTAACTTGGCTATCCTGGAAAATTTAATTCCTAAACTTGGTCCCTTTGCAACAAACACTACCATATTGCTCTTAGATTTACCCAATTACTTCTATTTATGCCGCTGATTCATCCATCTTGTTGCAAATACTGTTGCATTAGGACAAAGAGCCTTCAGTTGTATCTTTTTACCACTTTTCCCTATGCTAAATGGATGTACTTTGTATATCTGTGTACTCTGTCCCTTCTGACATTCTTGGGTTTTCAGTATGTATTTTGCCTTGTCCTTTCTCATTAACTTTCCAAATTTCCCCTCAACAGAATACTCCACCTGTCTATGGAATTTAAAGCATTTTCTCCAGCCTAGTTATTTGATTCCTCAAGGCGCTTGTCGCAACCCAGTTCAAGTGAAGCATCTCACAGAGGACCAGCTCCCTCTTTCCCCACTACTCATGAATTGAAACCCCAACAAACTTGGAGCCAAGCATTCAACTCTATGACCTTATTGACCCTATTACCTGTGGCTCAGAAGTAATCCAGAGATGATTACCTTTATGGTTCAGCTTTTTTATTTGGAGTTTGCATGCTCAAATCCATAGAACATAGAACACTACAGCACAGTACAGGCCCTTCGGCCCACAATGTTGTGCTGACATTTTATCCTGCTCTAAGATCTACCTAACCTTTCACTCCCACATAGCCGCCTATTTTTCTATCCAGCAGAAACCTCCTTGTATGTCCTCTGTGTGTTGTGAGGACAATGAAAATCAATATTGGCAATGATAAGGACAGGTTGAAAGAATGGGCAAAGGTTTGGCAGGTGGAGTATAAAGTGCAAAAATGTGAGGTCAATGACTTTGGTAGAATAGGAAAACAGAATATTGTTTAAAAGGAGAAGGGTTAGAGGGTGTTGCTGCTGTTTTTCATTCACCTTCAGATTTACTGCCCTTTGTAATTGTGCAGGACTGATATGTGTAATGACCTTTCAAATGTTTCACTGATATAATATTTAGGGGTGAAACATTAATGACGATGAAATGTTGGCAGTGAATGCATGGAATTGTTTGGTAAATTGAAAGGTAATGACGTATCCTGATGTCTTTACTGCATGGTTTAGAAATGAAGTATATTTTGGGGGAAAAATTGCAGCAGAAATGGTTAAAGGAAAGGCTTAGATACAAGGTGCACCTGCGATCATCAGTATTAGAACATTTTGTTGTTTGTCAGCCATTCCTATATGAGAGCTGTTGGCCCAGACTCATGCACAGGACTCACACAGAAGTGCCAGTGCAGCTGCTTTCACTGTCTGAGCTCCACATCCCCAATTGGTGGTGGACAGTTTTACTGATGTTGTTTTGTGCCATGAATTTTCCACTTACATTTCCCAGACAGTCAGGCTGTGATCAGTTGCAACTCCCAGATAATGTAGATAGCCTGATTAGAGTCATGCAGGAACAGACCCTTCACTCCACCAAGTCCATGATGACTATCAAATACCCATTTACACAAACCCCAGTTTTATATTTTCCCCACATTCCCACCAATTCCCCCCGATTCAACCACCCCCCTACGCTCTAAGGACGACTTAGTGGCTAATTAATCTACCAACCCGCACGTCTTTAGGATGTGGAAGGAAACTGGAGTACCCACAGGAAACCCAGTGCAAACTCCACACAGACAGCACCAGAAGTTAGGACTGAACCTGGATCACTGGAGCTGTGAGGTAGCAGCTCTACAGGCTGTGCCACTGGCTCACACCCCTGTTAAGGCAGAAAGCTGAGTAGGCTGTCTTTGTTAAGCTAATCTTTGGATGACAGGTAGCTAAAGTATATCTTCATGTGCATCGATGGCCATTTCCACTTTGCTCATGGAATCGCTCTGTGTGCCAGAGCAGGATTGTCTGCACAAGCAGATAGTTAAATGTCACTGCTTATTCTGAAACAAGCCTGCCAAATGGACTTGTTATCACAGTTCAGCAAAGAGGACTGTCAATTCTCTCAGCCCAGTTTGCCAGTTAATTGCTTTGCTCATGACTTTGCCTGATGCTCAGATGTGAAAGTGGCCATGGCATGTATTTTGGTTTATTCAGTGCTCACTTGTGTCTGATGTCAGTCCACAACTACCCATTCCCTTTTTCCACAATAACTGCACTTAGAGCTTTCTCTCACCTCAGAATCAGATTCAGATTTATTCACTGTCTTATGACGTAAACTTTGTTCTTTTGGGACAGCAGTACAGTGCAAAGACATAAAATTACTAAAAATTACAAATAAATATATAATGCAGGAAAAAAAGGAATAATGAGGTAGTGTTTATGGGTTCAAGGACCATTCAGAAATCAGATGGCAGAGGGGAAGAAGCTGTTTCTGAATCATTGAGTTTGGGTCTCCAGGCTCCCGTATCTCCTCCCTGATGGTAGTAATGAGGGCTTGTCCCGGTTGGTGAGGGTCCTTAATGAAGGATGCCACTTCCTTGAGGCACCGCCTCTTGAAGATGTCCTCAATGGTGTAGAGGGTTATGCCATTGATGGAGCTGGCTGAATGTACAACCCTCTGCAGCCTCTTGCGATCCTGTGCATTGAAGCCTCCATACCAGGCTGTGATACAACCAGTCAGAATGCTCTCCACTGTACATCTACAGAAATTTGCAGGAGTCTTTGGCGACATACCAAATCTACTATGGCAGGTACATCTACCTTGTACACCTCATGAGTACACCTCATCTACTTTGGCAAGTACACCGAGCTCCTCTGGTTTTTAATCTCTCCCAAAGCTATGGATACTTCCCTGGTGGGTACCGACTGGTTGGCATCAGGATTCACCATGGTGTAGCATAGCTCTGCAAGACACCCAACACTTCCGAAGCTTTGGTTATTGATCACACACAGCCATGCAAAACCGCGATGTAGTCCTTCAATGCACAGAACATCCAGTGCTTGACAAGTATTCTGAATTTGTTAGAATCACATTTCTCATGGTGGTCTAGTCCTTCGGTTAGCTAGTTGTAGGGAACAGCTGGTGGTCCACCCACCCCATACCCCACAACTCCACAGCTTTCCAGTGGAGCTGTGGAGTGTATGAATCCAGGATCCAGCCAACGGGATAAAGGAACGAGTTTCAACAACATATACATTTGCACTGTCAGATGGTGAAGGCTTCAAGCCCCATTCCAGAGACAAGCTCCTGGACTTGGCTAGCTTTGCAGTGCAGGTCTCGGGGAGTCCTCACTGATACAGTTGCCATTCCCCTAATGAGACATTAAACCAAGAAGTTATCAAGTTGCTCAGGTGGGCTGGAGGGTGGTGGGCAGTGATACTCCCTGTACTGTGGAGCTATGGCACCTGCTCCTTTTGAAACATGTTAATGACTTAAACATGGGTGCAACCGGCAGATGTCCCAGAGCTCCGGCTGTCTGTATGCAGTTTGTACATTCTCACTGTGTCTGTGTGGGTTTCCTCCAGGTGCCCTGGTTTCCTCCCACATTCCAAAGAAGCACAGGTTAGGAAGTTGTGGGCACGCTATGTTGATGCCGGAAAAGTGGTGACACTTGCGGGCTGCCCCCAGAACATGCTGTGCAAAAGATGCATTTCACTGTGTGTTTCGATGTACATATGACTAATAAAGATATCTTATCATTCTAAAGGAGATATGGGAGAGTAAGAACACCTCAAGTGGCTGGACAAGGAATGGCTGCTTTTTAGCTTATTGGTTCGTCTATCAGGTGAATATGTATTTTCTCATTGGTTGGCTTTGCCACAGGTATCTAATAGGTTTTCTGATTGGACTATTTTTAGCTAAGGAGAACCTCTTATCTCAGGTATAAAAGGTAATCATTCTCCTGCTCTACTCTCCTGCTCTCTTCCCCCTCCCCCTAGTTTATCTTTAGTTCCTTTGTCTCTGCTCATCTCCCAGTAGTAAAGCTCGTGCCATGTGCTCTGTGACTGTTTCTTTGTTTTAAACTTTTCCAATAAAACTTTGTGAAGCACCAAATTGTTTTCAACTCATTCCTGGACTCCTGAAAGATCCTGCAGATTCGAAAATAACCAGATCCGACAGTGTGCAACTGCATAAATATTTGAAGTTAGCAGTGGGTTTGAGAACATGTTCATAAAATATATATGGGACTGTGGTCTTCATAAAGTAAGACACTGAGTACAAAAGCAAAGGGGGGTTGTTGAACCTTTATAAAACATTGGTTGGGCTTCAGCTGGGGACACAAGAAATTCTGCAGATGCTGGAATCTGCGGCAATACACAAAAGGTGTTGGAGGAACTCAGCAGGTCAGGCAGCAGCCATGGAGGGAAATAAACAGTCGACGTTTCAGGCCAAGTCCTGATGAAGAGTCTCGGCCTGAAACATCGACTATTTATTTCCCTCCATAGATGCTGCCTGACCTGCTGAGTTCTTCTAGCACTTTTTGTGCAGGGCTTCAACTGGATTAGTGCTTCTGATCACCACCTTTTGAAGGATGTGGAGATCCTGGGAAAGAGTGCAGGAAAGATTTTACTGGAATAGTTCCAGGGATCAGGATTATAGGATCAAGTCTGTGGTTGTTCTCTTGGAGCAGAACTTTGCATGGCTGGCAGTGAGAGAGGCCCTCCCATCAGATCCTCCCTGCGCGTTTGGAGTCTCACTCCCAACGTACGCTGCTCTGGAGATGATTGTGATGAGGACGAGATGGTCACCTCCATCTTTGTGGACTGTGTGTTTGCAAACAAGGTCCGGGAAAGGATGCAACGGTCCTTGTCGCGCTTCATCCCAAGCAGCTGTGTAACAGAAGACTTTGCAATCTACATATTGTTCCCAGGGATGCAGACCGAGACAAACATCAAGTGCTGCCGGAAGATCAACAACTCGGTGAAAGATGCTCCCTGGTCTGCCTGAAACATGTTGGTCTTCCAGCACACTGAGGTATCCATAAGGGAATGTTGCTGACTGGCACATTCCAGGCTGAGGGACGCATTGAAACTTGGTGCAGCAAACACAAAGGCTTTGGTGGGGTGCAGGGAGGGAGGACTACAATCTAAGGTCCTGCCACCACTGGACACTGAGGGGCCGAATCCAGTGTAACAGTCCCTCAAACACCAGATGGATGTATTGTTCTTAGAGGGCAACATGAATGGCATTGGTGATTTATAAATAGAATGTATTGACTTGGTGATACTACACAATCATGAACGTAAAGAAAGGCATGTGCTGTTTATATTGTATTTTCTATATATATTTTATGAATGGTTTATATTTGAAATAAAGTAGAGAAGGCTGAGGGGAGGTTTGACAGGGTTGAAAATCATGACACGGTTAGATGGGTGAGTAGCAGGAAGCTGTTCCCATTAGCGGAGGAGTCAATGACCTGTTTGGGGGAGGGGTATGTTTAAGATGGGCGGGGGGGGAGGCAGGGGGTAAGACCCAGGGAGTATGTGAAGAAAAGCTTTTAATTTTCAAACCACAGAGTTGTGCTGACCTGAAATGCACTGCGGAGGAATGTGAGGACAGTAATTCAATTGTGGCTTTCAAAACTGATTTCGATAGATTTTTTGACAGTTAAAGAATTGCTAGAGGATGGAGACATGACCAGAAACAACTTAAAACCAGACTATATGAGAGAGTCAAGTGGATCTTTTGCTGTAACAATTCAATGATTCACTCCATTTGAAGGAAAGTAAAAGTCACCTGGCATCCTGACCAAATTACATACCTCACCCAACGCCAGAAAGCTGCCACTTGTTAATTATCTCACTTACTGTTTGTAGATATTTGTCTATCCCATATGAGCAATGACACCAAAAGGACAACCAAGAACACACGAAGTTCTACCAGAGATGAAGCTCTTTTCTCCTTCCTCCGAGTTCGTTTATTGTGATAGGAATATAAACCCAGGGCATAAATGCCATGAAATTTAGCTTTTTGCAGTAGCAGGTCAGTACATGACAAACATAAATTAACATGCTTAAGTACATGTAAATTAACATAAATTAACATAACAATATAACAATGCAAAATGTCCTAACCTCCAGCTCATAAATTGAATCTCTCATCCCATTTTCAGTTAAAGTGCATCTCCACATCCTATCTCACTCCAAACCTATTTGTTTCAGGAATTCTCTCCTTGGATTGGAATATTGCCAATGTCAATGGTAAATGAGAAAGCGATTATGGATGTTATATAATTAGAAAACATTCGATAAAGTGCTACACAGGAGAGTGTTAGAAAGATACAAAAGTTTTTATTGAATTGGATGCAACACCTTGGCATTGGTAATAGAATGAGAGGTGGTGGACATGAAATAGTGATAATTAGGAATGTGAACTCCGAGGACTGGTGGATTGGAAACAGATGGTAGTGAAAGTAAGTTAATGAGACTGTGACCGTAACACAACTACAACAGAGGTTAATTGTCTTTGATATTGTTTGATTTGAATAAACTCTCACTTGCATCTTAGTTCCCTTTGGCAAACATTCGGGTGACGGGTGTTGGGTAAGTGTGTAACTAAAAAACATAAGAAATGGAAGCAGGAATGGGCCACTGGGTCCTTCATCTGTGCCCCACCATTCAATAAGATCATGGCTAATCCTTTACCTCTGCCATTTTCCTGCACTAACCCCATATCCCTCAATTCCCTAAATATCAAAAAAACTATCAATCTCTTTCTTGAATATGCTCAGCGACTGAATCTCCACAGCCCTTTTTCATTCATCCCTATGTGAAGAACTTTCTTCTCATCTCTGTTCTGAATGACTGACACCCTACTCTGAGACCATGACCCCTTGTTCTACACTCCTCAGTCAGTGCAAACATTGACCCTGCACCCTTGTTACGCCCTGTAAGAATGTTATATGTTTCAATCAGATCATCCTTCATTCTTTGAAATTCCTCCATCTCAAGGATCCATCTAGTGAACTTTTATAACTCTCCCTCACTCGTAAATACATCCTTCCTTCAATAGTGGAGACCAAGCCAGTACACAATATTCTAGTTGTGGTCTCACCAGGACTCTATATAATTGCAATAAGAACATAACTACTTTTGTACACAAATCTTCTTGCAGTAAAGGTCAACGTACCATTTGCCTTCATAATTGCTTGCCAGTGATGCAGTGTCAGTTCAAGGATAAGACATCTCCCCACTTGGCAGTGGTAACGACCTAGACGCACTCATTTGAGAGCCACCCAGGTGAGGCGTCCACTCTCTCCACCAATCCACTAGAGGTTAAGCTGGACTCTTCCGTCCCCTCCACTGCTGTGGAGGATGTGTTTGGCAAATCCCTAGCTAAGATACTGAGCTCGGAGAGACCTCTGAGGGACTCGGAGAGTCCCTGCCCCTAACAGTTAGCAGTCCCACCAGTTCACTGTCCAAGCAAACGCACAAAAAGGGGGTTATTGGGTGATGATGGAGCGCCAGTGGGAATGAGCTCTTTTGAGTGATCACCCTTCTCAATATGTGGAAGTCAAGGCTTCCTGTACACAAATCTGGTGATCCTGATTTGTACAAAAAATTGAGATATGACCTTTGGAAAGCTATCAGGAATGCCAAGAAACAATACTGACTCAAAATAGAGTCCCAGACCAGCCGTCAGTTATGGCAGGGCTTACATGCCAAAATAGGCTACGAGATGAAGACGGGCTACGTAGTTAACAACAGTGCATCCCTTCTTGATAAGCTTAATGCATTCTATGCGCGTTTTGAACAGAAGGGAAGTGGATTGTCACCACCCACCCTGATAGCCTCCAATGCAACTGAACCTGTGGTCACCGTTGAGGACATAAGATCAGTCTTCCGGAAAGAGAACCCCAGGGAAGCATCTGGCCCAGATGGTGTCCCTGGACACTTGCTCAGATCTTGTGCTGATCAGCTGGCAGAAGTATTTGCGGACATATTCAACCTCTCCCTGCTTCGATCTCAGGTTCCCATCTGTTTTAAGAAGACCACTATCATCCCGGTACCGAAGAAAAGCAAGGTAACATGCCTCAATGACTACCGACCAGTGGCTCTGACATCCACCACCATGAAGTGCTCTGAGTGGCTGTTCATGGCACGCATCAACTCCAGCCTCCCAGACAACCTCGACCCTGCAATTCGCCTATCGCCGAAACAGGTCTACAGCGGATGCCATCTCCCTGGCCGTACACTCAGCTCTGGAGCATCTGGACAGTAAAGACACATACGTTAGACTATTGTTTATTGACTACAGCTCTGCCTTCAATACAATAATCCCAAGCAAGCTTGTCACCAAACTCCAAGACCTAGCACTCAACTCCTCCCTCTGTAACTGGATCCTTGACTTTCTAATCAACAGACCGCAATCAGTGAGGATAGGCAGCAATACCTCCGGCACAATTGTTCTCAACACTGGTGCCCCAGGAGGCTGTGTCCTCAGCCCTCTACTCTGGTCCCTATACACTCATGACTGTGTGGCCAGATTCTGCTCTAACTCCATCTACAAGTTTGCAGATGATACCACCGTTGCAGGCCGTATCTCAAACAGCAATGAGTTGGAGTACAGGAAGGAGATAGAGAACTTAGTGGCTTGGTGTCATGACAACAACCTTTCCCTCAATGTCAGCAAAACAAAAGAGCTGGTCATTGACTTCAGGAAAGGGGGCAGTGTACATGCACCTGTCTACATCAATGGTGCTGAGGTCGAGAGGGTTGAGAGCTTCAAGTTCCTGGGAGCGAATATCACCAATAGCTTGTCCTGGTCAAATCACATAGATGCCACGGCCAAGAAAGCTCACCAGCACCTCTACTTCCTCAGGAGACTAAAGAAATTCAGTACGTACCCTTTGACACTCACCAACTTTTATCGATGCACCATAGAAAGCATCCTATCTGGATGCATCATGGCTTGGTACAGCAACTGATCTGCCCAGGACCTCAAGAAACTGCAGAGAGTTGTGCACACAGCCCAGCGTGTCACGGAAACCAGCCTCTCCTCCTTGGACTCTGTCTTTACCTCTCACTGCCTTGGTGAAGCAGCCAGCATAATCAAAGACCCCACCCACCCAGGTCATTCTCTCTTCTCTCCTCTTCCATTGGCTAGAAGATACAGGAGCCTGAGGGCACATACCACCAGACTTAAGGATAGCTTCTACCCCACTGTGATAAAACTATTGAACAATTTCCTTATACAATGAGATGGACTCTGACCTCACGATCTACCTTGTTGTGACCTTGCACCTTATTGCACTGCACTTTCTCTGTAGCTGTGACACTTTACTCTGTACTGTTATCGTTCTTACCTGTACTTCATCAATGCACTCTGTACGAACTCAATGTAAGTGCACTGTGTAATGAACTGACCTGTACGATCGGTATGTAAGACAAGTTTTTCACTGTACCTGGGTACAAGTGACAATAACAAACCAATACCAATACCATATGCACAAAGGCCCTAATCACAGCCTTGACAATCGCAATGTAAGCATGATTATTCATGTTAGATAGTTCTATCCTCAAAATAAATCACCATGTGCATGCCGTGGATATTTATAAATCTCTCACCTGCTGACTGTGAGGTCCGGCTCACTCATAATGATAGGGGTGTTGACGTGTCAGTCTCCAGGGCATCCTCGTATGCATCTGTCACTCGGACCTATGGGGCTCTCCACCTCCAGTCCTCCCTCTCTTCTGTGTGGTTTGCAGCCTCATCTGCAACAAAAGAATACCATATTTGTGAGTGTACTGTGATGGATGCAGTGCATTGGGAGAACCAGCATGGTTCCATCACCTTGCCTCCTCCTATGATGAGAGACAACACTATAATTTGAAACCATGACACAGTGGCGCAGCTAGTAGAGCCTCTGCCCCACTGCACCAGAGACCTGGGTTCAATCCTGACCTTTGTCTGTAATGGATACAGTGCATTGGGAGGCAGATGTATCACTTTGCAAAAGGACGGAAATATTGTTTGGATAAGTAGTGAAATATTGAAGCGAAAATGAAATCAAAATACCGCAGACACTGGAAATCTGAACTACAAACAGAATGCTGGGAATGCATGGTTGATGACCTGTTCTAATGAGAAATCATCAATATGAAAATTTAACTCCATTTTCTCTCTCCAAAGATCCTGCCGGACCTGTTGAGTACTTCCAACATTTTCTATTTTTATAAAGAACAAAGTGAAATAAAAGTGAAAGCTTGGTTCTGCTCTGACACCACTAAATGTGGGTCCTGCTCAATGTACGTCTCTTGTAAAAACTCATCACCCCCTCCAATTTCCAATTGTACACTGCTCCTTCAAATCAGGTGCCCACACATGTGCGGCTTGGAGAAACTAAACACTGAAGAAAACTTTATGACTTCCAATTCAGATGCTGGAATGTAAACTTGACTTCTATGTTGCCCATCCAATTACATTTGCTAACCAGAAACTGCATTCAGATTAATGTTCAGACCTGTGCGTCAAATGGTGAGGTGCCACCAGATGCTGGAACTGGGACCTCAGCTTTTCAGTATATTTATAAATGACATTAAAGGCACATACCTGGCACTGGAACCAGAACAGTTTCATCACCTTGCCTCCTCCTAAGGTGAGAGACTGCACTATAATTTGAAACCATGACACAGTGGTGCAGCTAGTAGCGCTTCTGCCCCACTGCACCAGAGACCCGGATTCAATCCTGACCTCTGTCTGCGTGGAGTTTGCACATTCCCCCTATATTCAGCACTAGCAGGCACTGAGAGGAGACATGGTGGGTGACTCTCCTGTGAGATTCTCTCTGAACTCAAAGTACATCGAGGTTTTATACACTTCAAACTCAAAGATAACAGCAGATTACAATTTTGATAGTAAAAATTACAGAGATTCCTTCAATATTTTGGGTGTAAACAAGTGGATCTGCAGAATTACATATTTAC
Organism: Pristis pectinata; assembly: GCF_009764475.1. Taxonomy (NCBI): domain Eukaryota; kingdom Metazoa; phylum Chordata; class Chondrichthyes; order Rhinopristiformes; family Pristidae; genus Pristis; species Pristis pectinata. Next base: position 61,678,584 of record NC_067407.1, read on the forward strand.
AGTGAGGGCACATCTCAACTGACAAGAACATCTCTGAATGTTCAAACACCTTTGTTGGGAATCCAGATACCAAATAGCTGCCTCAGTTTGCCACTATATTGAGAGATGGCTCTCTCTGCAGATGATGATGTTTATTCATGCATTTATCCTTGTCAAGTCAAGTCATGGCTATTGCCATGTGCACAAGTACGGTGAAGTACAGGTACAATGTAAGACTTGCAGGAGCATCACAGGCACATAGGTACAGACAACACACAGAATATAAATGCTGTCATTGTTTGAAGACTGGTTCTTGTTTGTATAACTGGCTTCTACCTCCCTAAGTCCTGTAGGATGTCCCACACCTTACAATCCCTAAAACCAGCACAGAAACAAACTCAACCTGTTTAGAAGTAGATAACTTTGCAGTTCTGACAGAAGTATAGTCACCTGAAAGATTAACTTCCTTTAGAATGCTCCCTGCCTGCTTAGTGTTTTCAAGCAAATTTTGTTTTTATTTCAGATCCAAGCCCTGGGAGAGTACATTATTGATTTGCCAGAATTATAACAGAAATAAAAGTATGAAGTTATGATTTCGGGTTATATGGATCAGCCATGCAGTCCTTTGAGTTTAGGAGACCGAGAATGAGCTAATTGAAGTATTCAAGAGGATTAAAGGAATAGTAGGCTGGATGGGAAGAAATTAATTCTTCAGTTGTAAGCAACCAAGGCAGAAATATATCAAAAAATATTTTTGCAGGGAAACAATACTAAGGATTATTGAATGGATGAAATGGAATGAAGGGTTTGAGTAATCTAATTCTATGTCAAAGTACCTCCCCACAGTGAGTTGTGCTTAAATCTCTGTCTCCCTGTGTGGTGAACCATTTTTAGTCACCAGCATTCTGTACAAGAATCATATCTAATCTCCAGCTCCGTGTACTATTAACCATGTTTAACTTCTTTTTGGTAATTGGTAATTGGTTTATTGTTGTCACATATACTGAAATACAGTGAAAAAATTTGTTTTGCATGCCATCGAGACAGATCATTCCAAATGTAAGTACTTTGAGGTAATACAAGGGGAAAAGCAATAACAAAATGCAGAATATAGTGTTACAGTTACATAGATGGTGGAATGCAGGTAGATCTCCAGCTTTATGTGGCATATGGGTTGGCATGAAGTGCTAGTGAGAAAGTGGTCAATGCAATCAGTATGAGTGGGTTCAAGCAGGTTAAATCAGCAGTGGTAGCGAAATGACTTTACCAGTAAAAGATACAAGTTGATTTCACCCCTGTAACATGCAAGATATAATCTTCATCTCTATGCTGAATGAATCAGTTTAACTTCAAATATCAAATCTGGAATGCTATTTCCCAAAAGCCTGTGGATGCCAGGAGTCAATTAGTGTTCAGCCTTTAGCACTAGCATCTCCCTGTGGTTCCTAAATCCCCGGTAATAGTGACCTTTACAATGTACTTTATAATTTCTCCCCAGCTTTAGCCACAGCCATTGTCAAGCGCACTTCCCATGGCACATTGCCATTGTCCTCTCGGTCATGTACCCTGGCTCAAAGCTGTGGCTGTTGTTTGATTTTTGGAGCTATTGGTGAGATTAGTTGTCTCTGGTTTTCAGAGTTGACCCATTTGGCAATCGGAGATGTTTTGGATCTGTCTGAGAATATCTTGCAGGCAGAATTCAGAGTTTGTGCGATCTAACATATAGCCTTGCCATTGTAATAGGATCAAAATAACGTACAATAGTTTTTAACAAAATAAAGAGAGGAAAACCCAGAGATTATCATCAATCATTAGTGCAAAGTAAGATTGAAACTGACAAAGCCATGGTAGGTTATGATAGAATCAAAACCATCAGGTTTCAAAATATGTTTCAGGTAGTACTTAAGTTAAAGCCATATTACATTACAGGATATTACATATCCAAGCTTGTAATATTATAATGCTTTTTCATATTACAACATCCCTCAATTACACTATTACACAGTCATAGAGTCATATAGCACAGAAACAGGCCGTTCAGCCCAACTCGCCCATGCTGACGAAGATGTCTATCTGAGGCTAGTTCCATTTGTCTGCATTTGGCCCATATCCCTTTAGGCCTTCTCTATCCATATTACAGTTACAATACTGGCCAGGTTGTCAGGCTGAAGCAGGGCTGCCCAGAGTTTTGTGCTTAAAGGCCATGTTCAGGTCAGAGCAGGAGACTAACCATAATCATTGTAAGCTTCCACTCACACAGAGTACACAGGCTACTGGGCACACACAGGGGTACCAAATGGCAACATATCTCATTGACTTTTCTTGGGCAAAGTTCTACTATAAAGACCAAAGTTGGCCTTGACCAAACAGCTGTGTCAAACTCAGGATCAATGAAAAAACCCAGCCTCAACCCCTGCTGCCTCAGAGACCAGCAAGATCCATCTTCCTCCAAATGGGTGCATTCATTAAATTTCCTTCCTTAGATTTGGCTCCCACTCCCACCTCACTCCCACCTCACATCACAGGCAATGGCTTCAGGCTGACCTCAGATGTTTGGCCACGTGCAACCCCTAGCGCAACCCGTTCTCAAGTTTCAACCCTCCCTTTCAAACCACCCCCACAACCCACAAGTATTAGTTCTCCAATACCTCTCTATACTGTAGAACAAAAGAGCAGAACAGTGCAGTAACAGCACAGGAACAGGCCCTTCGCCCACGATGTCTGTGCCGAGCATGATGCCAAATTAAACTAATCCCATCTGCCTGTACATGATCCATATCCCTCCACTCCCTGCATATTCGTGTGACTGTCTAAAAGCCTCTTAAATGCTACCTTTGTATCTGCTTCCACCACTACCACTGGCAGCACGTTCCAAGCACCCACCACTCTCTGTGTAAAAAAACTTACCCCTCACATCTCCTTTAAACTTTCCTCCTCTCACCTTAAAGCTATGCCCTCTAGTATTCGATATTTCTACCCTGGGAAAAATCTTCTAGCTGTCTACCCTATCTATGCCTCTCATAATTTTGTAAACTTCTATCAGGTCTCCCCTCAGCCTCTGATGGTTCCAAGTTTGTCCAACCTCTCCTAACAGCTCATAGCCTCTATCCAGGCAGCATCCTGGTAAAGTGTTCTGCTTCTGTACCCTCTCCAAAGCCTCCACATCCTTTCTGCAATGGGGCAACCAGAACTGCACACAATACTCCAAATGCGGCCTAACCAAAATTTTTATACATCTGCACCATGACTTCCTGACTATGCCCTGAACAATGAAGGCAAGCATGCCACACGCCTTCTGTTCTCTCTGAATACTCTTCCTTCCACCCCCAACCCCCCCCACTCTGACCTCAGCACTCCACTCATCAACACTTCCTCCATTCTCTGAAGCAGGAGATCACAGGGGAATGTGAAATCAGTGTGGCACCTTGGGCCTTGTGCGCGGTAGAATGACCAATAACCCAGCCTGGGAGTTATTAAGTGGACCAAGCCCAGGGTTCCAGAATTGAATAGGTAGTATGCAAGTGTTGACATTTTCCTACAGGTCAGTAGAGGTGCTGTGCTTGTGATAGTCTGTTGAAGAACCTTAGCTGTATTGCTGCAGGGCACATCTATTCAACACATAGCAATGCCTTTAAGGTACATACCATGCACCACCCTGAACATTCACTCTCTCCACCACCAGCATACCATGGCTAGGGTGTCCACCATCCACAGAAAGTTCTGTGTTTACTCTCCTTGGCTGTTCCAGTAGTGCTTTCTTACAGAGGGAAAAGGCCAGCAGGAAAATGGGAATCTTCTTCAAGTTGCACACAATCCTGACTTGGAAATATATCATCATCCCTTCATTGTTTCTGGTTCCAAATACCAGAATCCCTCCCAACACTGTGAGAGGACCTTCATCAGAATCAGAGCAGCTCATCTCAATACCACATTCCCAAGGGCAATGGGGGCTGGGCAATCAATGCTGCCCTTTCCAGTGACACCCAGGTCACATGTGAATACCTACTGCAGATGGTACACATAGCAGCTAGTAGTGCAATTCAGGATAGAAAACTGGGTGTCAATGAAATGGATTGCTTTGACCTGGATAGTGTTGAACGTTTTGAGTGTGGTTGGAGATGCATTTATCCAAGGGAATGGAGAGTATTCGGTCACATTCTTGATGTGCCTTGTTGATGACAAAACGGAAGGCTCCTTATTTGAATGCACGTAGCATTCATAACAAGATCAATAAATTAGTGGTGCAAATAGGAATAAATGCGTGTTATTTAATACTAAGACATGGTTGCAAAGTGACAAAGATAGGGAATTAAGTATACTTAACTTTTAGAAGAGATAGCCAAAATGGAAAAAGAAGGAGGGATATCTCTAATGATAAAGGATGAGATAAAGGCATGAGAGGGAAAAGTTCAGAAAATCAATAAGTTGAATCATTTGGGTCAGAGCTAAAAAAACAGAAAGGAGCAGAAATCAATGATGGGAGTTGTCTATAGGTCCCTAAACTGTGACCTTATTTAGGGCAGAGTATAAATCAGGGAATAAGAGGCACATGTAACAAGGGTAATACAATAATCATGGGGAACTTTAACATAGATGTGGACTGGGCAAACCAAATTAACAATAATTGGGTGGAGGACGAATTCATGGAGTGCGTAAGAGATGGCTTCCTAGACCAAGGTGTTGAAAAACCGACAAGGGAAAAAGATTATTTTACAACTATTACTGTGTAATGAAAATGAGGTAATTAATAATTAGATTGTCAATAGATATTTAAGGAAGAGTGGTCATAATATGATACAATTTATCTAAATATTGAAAGTGATATTGTTTAATCTGAAAGTGGAGTTTTTAATCTAAATAAAATGAACTGTAAGGATACAAGGTGTAAATTGCTGAGGTAGATTTGGAGATCACATCAAAAGGTATACCAGCAAAAAAGTGATGGATTAACATTCAAAGAATTAATACACTGCTTACAATTAATATATATTCCCTTGGGTAATATCCCAGTTATCTGTGTAAAACTATCCCAATGCTTTTGCAGGATTTCTGGTGCCCAGATGTGACTGATTTTATGGCTATAATCTATCTCTATGAGATCCACAAGGTTACCAAATAGAACGGCCATATTATAAATAGTAGTGGCATCAATCAAAATATCTTGTCACTTCCTGTTTTGCACAGGAGGTTGCATACATTTCATCTTCATCCCTCTCCTTCTTAGCTTCTCCTGTTTGGTCCCAAGGTCCAGGGTCCTACGTAAGGCCCAGGGTAGCTGTGAGCACCAGTCAGTTTGATCTGAGCTGGATTGAGTATCACTGACATTCTCAACATGTTGAATATAAAGTTCTATATGGGTCTCACCACTGAAAGGGACAACTCTCTCACCCAGGCCAAGGTGACTGCTCTTTCTCAAAGGCTCTTTCCCTGAAAGTGGCAATACAAGTAGATAAGGTGGCGAAGAAGGCATATGGCACACTTGCCTTCATAGGACAGGACATAGAATATAAGAGCTGGGTCGTTACATTGCAATGTTAAAAGACATTGATTAGGCCATGCTTAACATTAGGCCATGATAGGGATACGAAAAACAAGAGGACATAGGTTTAAGGTGAGTTTTAAAGGGGATTTGAGGGGAAAGATTTTTTACATGGTGAGTAGTTAATATCTGCAACTCACTGCCAGAGGAGGTGCTGGAATCAGATACAATTACTACACTTGAGGAATATTTAAGCAGACACTTCAGAAGGCAAGGCATAAAAGGATAAAGACCTAATGTGGTCAAATGGGATGAGTGCAGATGGGCAAAAAGGTTGTCATGGATGAGGTGACTGAAGGGCCTGTTTCTGTGCTGTACAATTCTATGACTACATGACCATAAAGCCTGTATGCAGCCTTACTCAGGCATTTGCTTCCTGGTATTCATTTCACCATCTTGGCCATCATGATATCACCTCCTCCTCCCTCAGCTCAGTCTGCTTGAAGTAAGCCTGATATCCCCTGAAAAGAGTTAACTTCTCCACAGACTTATCCACATTAATGATATTTCAAGCAATGGATCATGAGTCCTTTTCCATTCTTTTGACTTTTAAAAACTCATATAAAGTCTACCTTAAGGATAAAAAATCAAACAGAATACTTGAAACCAGAACTCACACCTTTAATAATATTTTTCAATCAAGTTTATGGTTCCTTCTTACTCAACAAAACTGTGTGGGAAGAAACAATCCAAAGAATCATTCCTAACCCCACAGCATCAAACCAAACTGCACCCAACAAACGTTCAAATTAATTCAAACCAATATCACTCATTTCGAATACCATTGCTCCATTCACACCAAAGTTCCATTCTCCAGAACTAATTTTTGACTTCAAGGCCGCATGTCATCTATAAATCGGGGTGGCACAGTGGGACAGCGAGTAGAGCTGCTGCTTCAGAGCTCCAGCAACTTAGGTTTGATCCAAATCTCGGGTGCTGTCAGTGTGGAGTTTGCACATTCCCATTCTGGGTTCTGCATGGGTTTCCTCTGGGTGCCCTGGTTTCCTCCCACATCCCAACAATGTGGGGGTTGTGCTGGCCGGTGTAAATTGTCCCTAGTATGTAGGTGAGTGGTAGAGTCTCCCACCTTTTACCCTGAACAAGCTTCAGTTTACGTAAAATTGCTACTCCTGTAGAAAGCTTCCTCTGCATTTGTTCACCCGTCACCCCTTTCCTCATTAACCCACGCTGGTAGGAAAGTGTATGGTCATGCACTTTGGTAGAAAAAACAAAGGCATAGACTATTTTCTAAGTGGGGAGAGAATTCAAAAAGGATTCTAGTGCAGGATTTCCTAAAGGTTAACTTGCAGGTTGAGTTGGTAGTAAGGAAGGCAAATACAATATTAACATTCATTTCAAGAGGAGTAGAATATAAAAGCAAGGATGTGATGCTGAGGCTTTATAAGGTGTTGGTCAGACTATGTTTGGAGTATTGTGAGCAGTTTTGGGCTCCATATCTAAGGAAGGATGTGCTGGCGTTGGAGAGGGTCCAGAGGAGGTTTACGAGAATGATCCCCGGGATGAAAGGGTTAACATATGAGGAACATTTGATGGTTCTGGGCCTGTACTCGCTGGAGTTTAGAAGGATGAGAGGGGATTTCATTGAAACCTACTGAATATTGAAAGGCTTGGATAGAGTGGACGTGGAGAGGATGTTTCCAGTAGTGGGAGAGTCCAGGACCAGAGGGCACAGCCTCAGAATTAAAGGATGTCCCTTTAGAACAGAGATGAGGAATTTCTTTAGCCAGAGTGTGGTGAATCTGTGGAATTTATTGCCACAGATCGCTGTGGAGGCCAAGTCATCAGGTATACTTAAAGCAGAGGTTGATAGGTTCTTGATTAGTCAGGGTGTCAAAGGTTACGAGGAGAAGGCAGGAGAATGGGGTTCAGAGGGAATTTAAATTAGCCATGATCGAATGGCAGAGCAGACCCGATAGGCCAAATGGAGTATTCTGCTCCTATGTCTTATAGTCTTATAGTTCTGTTGCTCAGCATCTCGTATCTTAAATTCTTATCTTCATATTGAAATCTACTGTGGTCTATTCCCTGTGTCTGCAATCACCCATAACCTCCCACCCAGCACCTCCTCAACCAACTCTCCATTCGTCAGATTCCTGCCCTTTATCATTCACCTCTCCCACCACTAGTAGCCGCACCATCACCCACTTTAATTCCCTCTCTAAACCCATCCTCCTCTGCAGAGCCCTCTCCTCAATTAAGATCCTTCTTAAAGACAAGCGCAAGGATTTTGATTTTGGTTAACTCTTAAAATCTTTCTTTCATTGGCTGCATCATCCTATCATCTTGGAATGCTTTTCCTTATTAAAAGTTTGCAAGTTGTTGTTGTTGTTATGGTGCTACCACCGTTATATATCACTACCTGCTGTGGCAATGACAGGAATGTCTTTACTGTTTACAGCACTGCCTCTCTCAATTTGATTATAGATCCACCTGGATTCTATTACAGCACTATCTCCATTATATTACTGTATTGCAAATGTTCCAATACCACACTTCTTTATCTGTCTTATTATTGGATTCTCTTATAGTTACCTCTTCATTGTAATCTGTTACATCATAGATAAGAATTCTTTATTAGTCACATGTACATCGAAACACACAGTGAAATACATCCTTTTGCGTAGTGTTCTGGGGGCAGCCCGCAAGTGTCGCCACGCTTCCGGTGCAAACATAGCGTGCCCACAGCTTCCTAACCCATACATCTTTGGAATGTGGGAGGAAACCGGAGCAACTGGAGGAAACCCACGCAGACACGGGGAGAATGTACAAACTCCTTACAGACAGTGGCCGGAATTGAACCCGGGTCACTGGCGCTGTAAAGCGTTACACTAACTGCTACACTACCGTGCCTGCTGTACTGGGCACTGGCCATTACATTGCAGCATATTCTCTACTACATAGCATTGTAATATTACCACAGTACCTTCAAATTGTCACAAGATGGCTTTGGGTGCCTTCTCTTGTAATTTTGCCTCAATTACATTACAGCAATGTATATTAAGGCAGTTATATTATAGATTTGCCTCTGTTATTTTACAACAGTGCTAGCTTTACATTACAGCATGTGTTTTGTTATGTTGCTGCACCACCTCCATTAAAATACCTCTCTGTTATATCACTGCCACATCAGTTGTAGTTCCGCACTCTATTCCTTTACAGCACTATTTGCTAAAGCACTGATGCCACTATTATAATAGAGCTGAATTTATTTCACTATTATATTCCACCACCACATCCAACATTATAACAGTGTCATACTTCAATGCTGCCTCTATTATACTGCATCATGATTAGATTTCAGCCTGTTGTATTATGGAATACACTCCCCAATATTCCAGTGCAGGTTCTGCTGCAACATTATTATCTCCTTTATATTACAACACCATTTGTTATATTACAGTTCTTCCTCTGTTTACCACAGTGACACCAATGTTACATTACAACCTGACAAAGGCAGTGCAGCCATAAAAACATCCAGACACAAGTGCCGTGAAGTGGGTTTCCAAGCAGCTGTTGGAGACAATGAGCCAATGGAGACGGAGGCTGTGCCTGCCTCCAGCAACTGGACAGCCTTTCCCCAGGGTACTTACATCACTGACCTGCTCTGCATTTCGCTGGGGAGAACAGATTTGGCAGGTTGAGAAGCAGCCTCTGAGCGAATGCACATGAATCCACCTGGCAATGGAAGGGCTAAGCTCAGCACTGCAGCGCGGGTATTATACGTTTTACTACTTCAGTGATGTTCTATTGCTTGTCAAAGTTCCCCTGCTGCCCCGATCTGGCAGATTTCTGCTGTCCATGACTTTTACTGTTCAGGTCACTCTCAACAGTTTCCATAGCTCCCTTGGGTGAGCACGAGAGGTAAAGCAACAAACACCAAGTCCATCAGACCTGACAGCCTGTGCCATCTTCATGTGTTGCCTTGTTTGGAATCTTCCCTTTCCTCCTTTCTCCCATCCTACCTGGCCTTCCCTCTCCTTCCCCCACCCGCTGTGCTTTAACCACCCCCACCCCCCCCCCCTTACTCTCTCCCAATCATTTGGAAGAAGAAGAGTAGCTGGAAATTTGACAGGAAGAGTGCAAAGAACCTCTGCTTGCATAAGCATGCTGTCTCTGGCAGCCCCTGGGAAGAATAAAAAGCCGACTCGATTGATTTGACAGTAGCAGGGAGGGGCCGCGGGAGCAAATGTACTGGAGTCTGGAAGCTGACTCTGAGCTCAGGCTGGCTGTCTTCCCAGGAAGATTGGCGCACACTGCTGTCAGGGACAGCAAGAGAGTTACGGGAGCTGGCTCACAGCCTGGCGGCATTTACATCACATCCAAGCTTCCGACTGCTCAAGGCCTCTGCTCCTGTGACAAGTCCAATGTAAGCTGGATGGAAATCTGGAACTCTCTGAGAAGTTGTTAAGGCTGGCGATTAAATGTAGATTTCAAAACTGAGCACGACTTTTCTTAAGCAAGGATGTTAAAGGTCATGGGGCCAAGGCAGGTGGACAGGACCAAGAGGCAGGTCAGTCACAATGAGATTGAATGGAGGAACAGACACTGTTTCATCTGTTCCCATGTGAGGACACACAGCAGAAAAATGGGCGCAGAGCTTCCTCCCTTTCTATCTCCTTAATGATGAAGCTTGGAAGAAGGTAATATACCTCCTGTTTTTTATTTACCCTGGCTATTTCCGGCCTCCTCACTCCGTCAAGCCAATGAGATTCTGACCCTCCAACATGACACTTAAAAGTCACCTGCTCAGAGTGGCCTGTGGTTAACTCTCCCCTCTGTTTATTCCATCTTTCCATATTAGAAGGTAACCTCCCAATATTGACCCTGCTGAGACTTCCATATGACATAGAAGCAGGCCATTCAACCCACTGAGACTATGCCTTCTCACAAACCAATCCCATTCCTCCACCAGTTATCCCTGTAAACTATTCACCCCACATTCCCATCCACTCTCCCCACTTTCTACCACCCCCTACCCTGACACATTGAGGGCAAGTTACAGTGGCCAATGAACTGACCAACCTGCTTGTCTCTGGGAGGTGGGAAGAAACTGGAGCACTCAGGGGAAACCCATGTAGCTGAAGTTTGGTGATCCTTTCTCTTGCCTCTGTTCATTCTCTCTCTCTCCCTCCCTCTCTCTCTCTCTCTCGCTCACTCATCTCCTGAGTCAGGTGTACAAGGTGAATTGCTGACCCCTCTGAAGGGAAGATGGACAACCTTGGATTCTTGATAATGGCATTTATTAATCTTTCAGTAGAAGCAGAATGGAATTGTCATGTCCATGGTCACCTTTCCATTCTGTACCTTATTTAATATGATGGCTTGGCTCAGACAGTGACAATTGTTACCTCAGGTTCAAAAGGATTTAGCTGTAGTTCAGTGTTCCAACTTCACGCAGGAAACAATGCAGCCTACTTGTAACTGTGGTATCCTTCAGAAGAAGCTTTGTTTGCCAGTGCAGATAGAGCTAGGAAATCCCATTGAGCTACTTAAAGTCATAGAGTCAGAGACAAGGAGTTGCATAGGCCCTTCGGCCCAACTCTTCCATTCCGATCACGATGCCTATCTATGCCATTCCCATTTGCCCACATTTAGCCCGTATCCCTCTTCCGATCCGAGTACCTATCCAAATACCTTTTAAATGTTGTAAGTGTACCACTTCCTCTGGCAGCTTGTTCCATATACCCAGCACTCTCTCTGTGAAAAACCTTACCTTCAGATATCTTTTAAAATTCTCTCCACTCACCTTGAACCTATGCCCTCTAGTTTTAGAAAAAGAGTGTGTCTGTCTAGCCTATTTAAACTCCTCATGATTTTATAAACTTCTATAAGGTCACCCCTCAGCCTCCTACATTCCAGGGAGAACAAACCCAGTCTATCCAACCTCTCCTTATAACTACAACCCTTCATTCCAGGTAACATCCTGGTGAATTTCCAAAGCAGTCTTTCTATTGCCACCATATTCTTCCTGTAGTGGGGTGACCAGAACGGTATATGATACTTCAAGAGCAGCCTGACCAATGTTTTGTACAGCTGCAACATGACATCCTGAGCTGCAACATGACATTCCAAACAGCAGAGCAGGTATCCTGATATCTTATTATCCTGGTCACCAATCAACCAAAACCACCAGAACTAAGTTAACTGGTATTCATCCTATTTGATAGTTATGGTCTGTTTCTAAAATTCATGTTCAGGACGTGGATGTTGCTGAAATAGCCAATGTTTGACTTCCATCTTCTGTCATTCAAGGAAGTTGTTGATCGGGGAAGGTGTTGTTCATGGAAGATCTTCTGTTGTTCATGGAACTTTCTTAAGTGCAACGGTTTGAGACAACCAAATGGCTTTTTAGCTCATAACATAGGGCAGGTAATAATGTATGGTGTGGCGAGACAAGATTAACCCAGAACAGTTCAGGACAGTAAACCAGTAAACCCTTTCTAAACCACAGCAGTAAACTAATTGGGCTTTTACAACAATTAGATACTAATCACTGGTACAACAATAGTACAAGTGCACTGCTTTACAACAGGCAATGCACTTCATGGTTAATTATTGTCCAAGGGCCTTTTAGACATTTTAATCACTTGATAAGCCATTAATAAAATGTCAGTACATGCTTAATTATCAGATCAACCAATTCTGATAACCAATGACTGGCAATGGTACATCTCATAGTCCATGTGACTGCAACGCCAAGAATACAACTGCAACAGCTAGAATCTAGAATGCATACAGTGTTAATATAATGGCTGGCATATGACTGCAATAGCTAGAATTGGTCTGTAGTAGCAAGAGAGCGACTATAATGGGTGCAGTATGACTCTAATGGCTGGAGTGTGACTATAATAGCTGTAGTGTGGTTGTAATGGTTGGAGAATGACTGCAATAGCTGGAGTGTGACTTATGGCTAAAGTGTGACTATAATGGATGTAGTAGTATGATAGCAATGACCAGAGCGTGACCGCAATGGCTAAAGAGAGACAAAACTGGGTGATGCAGTATGACTGTAATGATTAGAGTGTGATTATACTAGGTATCGTATGACTGTCACAGCTGGAACGTGACTGTAATGGTGTTGCATGACTAAAATGGCTGCTGTTTGACTGTAATGGCTACAATTTGCCAGTGATAGGGGTAATATGACTGAAATGGCTAAAGCACCACAGCAAAGGGTGGGGTATCGCATCAATGACTGGTGTATGGATGTTATGCCTGGGTGTGACTGAAATAGTTATGGTATTGACAGTAAAAATCAGAGAGTGACTGTAAAGACTAGTCAATGCCTGTAAGGCTGGAATATAACTGTAATGACTGGTGTACAGCTTTAAAATCCTCTTAAACAGAGAGAACACACCCAGGAAACTGCTGCAAATGGAAGTGTGGAAACCAGCAACAATGGGAAATTCTTGTATTGGTATTGGTTTATTATTGTCACTTGTACCGAAGTGCAGAGAAAAACTTGTCTTGCATACCGATCATACGGGTCAATTCATTACACAGTGCAGTTACATTGAGTTAGTACAGAGTACATTGAGGTAGTACAGGTAAAAACAATAACAGTACAGAGTAAGGTGTCACAGCTACAGAGGAAGTGCAGTCCAGGTAGACAATAAGGTGCAAGGTCACAACGAGGTTGATTGTGGGGTCAGAGTCCATCTCATCGTATAAGGGAACCGTTCAATAGTCTTATCACAGTGGGGTAGAAACTGATGGGAGAAGAGAGAAGAGAGAATGACCTGGGTGGGTGGGGTCTTTGATTATGCTGGCTGCTTCACCAAGGCAGCAAGAGGTATAGACAGAGTCCATGGAGGGGAGGCTGGTTTCCGTGACGTGCTGGGCTGTGTCCACAACTCTCTGCAGTTTCTTGCAGTCCTGGGTAGAGCAATTGCCGTACCAAGCTGTGATACATCCAGATAGGATGCTTTCTATGGTGTCACTCCTTGCCCATCATTCTGGACATGCAGCCTTTGACTCAGCTACCTGCTGATGGGGGGAGCTCCCACATATCCTGGCCATTTAAATCTGGAGTATTGCAAATGGTGCTAAAAGATGGCAATAGTCTCAGTGACAGCAGTAGATCCTTTAAAACTTTACTGATTATTGCAGTTGTATAAGTCATTGGTGAAGCCACACTTGGAGTACTGTGTACCGTTTTGGTCACCTTGTTATAGGGAAAAGGTGGTTAAACTAGAAAGAGAGCAGAAAAGATTTACAAGGATGTCAACAGGACTAGAGGGCCTCAGTTATAGGGAGAGGTTAGACACGCTAGGTCTTTATTTCTTGGAACATAGGAGAATGAGGGCAACTTGCAATGTTTTTAAACATTTCTATAATGTTTAAGATTATGAAAGGCATCGAAAAGGTGGACATTAACAGTCTCTTCCCCGGGGTAGGGGAGTCCAAAACTAGGGGGCATAGGTTTAGGGTAAGAGGGGAAAGATTTATAAGGGACCTGAGGGGCAATTTTTTCATGCAGAGCGTGGTGAGTATATGGAATGAGCTGCCAGAGAAAGTGGTTGAGGCAGGTACGATGATATCACTTAAGAACCACTTGAATAGGAGAACATGAAGCACATGGAGGGGCGGGGCTTAGAGGGATATGGGCCGAACACAGGAAATTGGGACAAGATAGGCGGGCACCATGGACTGCTTGGGCCGAAAGGCCTGTATCGGTGCTGTATTGCTTGATGACTTTATGATTATTATTATAGATTACAAGCATCTTCAAGGGAGCTCTTTCCAATGTGCCTCCCTAGGGGTGTATCCTGATCCATTGGCTCACACACAGCTGCCTGGCAATGATGAGGGAGCACTGCTTCACTGCTTATGCTGGTTTCCACTGGACCATGGTGTTAATTACTGTGCAGCAATGACAGCAAGGACCCAGTCTACCTTAGCAACAAAATGGAAGTGAAGGTCAAAGCAGGTACAGCTTTCAGCCTCCATGCCTGGTACAGGTCACACCAGCAATATCATCCAAATTGCCTTCCATGGGTCTTTGGAAGATGGGAAACCCTAATCACTCTGTTTATTTTCTTTCACTTTTATCTTAGGACAGCCCAAGTTTACCTCCCTTAGGCATACAGTCTATGATATAACCCACAAGGTCACCAAAGCCTTAGGTCGAGTCTTCAAGGCTTTCTATCTACAACTTGTTGCCAGTTCTGAACTGTGGAGTTCACCGCTGATTGTTTGGGATGGTGTCTCAGGGCTTTCTTTTTAAGGCAATCATCAGTATGGGCATGAAGAATGAATGCTTGGAGATTTGAAGGTCCTCCTTGCAGTCCTGCCCAATGTCAACCTTGCAACAACAGCAAGGTTTAAATGGAATGAAGTTCACACACCTCCCAATGGATTCACCAGTATGTTGCCTGGGCTGGAGCGCTTCTGTTATGAGGAGAGACCGGGTAGCCTGGGTTCATTTTCATTGGAGCAGTGAAGACTGAGGGGAATTCTGAAAGAGGTCTACCAAGTAACGAGGACCATAACTATGGTAGGTAGTGAGTGTCCCTAACCACAGGGCATAGGTTTAAGGTAAAGGGTAAGAAATGTAAAGAGGATTTAAGGAAGAATTTTATCTTCAGTCCTTTGTCACTTCCACCTATCACTTCCCAGCTTCTGACATCATTGCTGCCCTCATGTGCCTGTCACCTGCCTCACCCGGATCCACCGATCACCTGCCTTCTCCTGCTCCACCCCTTCCCTCCACCTTTTTATACTGGCTGCCTCCCCTCTTTCTTTCCAGTCCAGATGAAGGATCTTGACCCAAGACATCGCCTGTCCATTTCCCTCCACAGATGCTGCCTGACCCACTGAGTTCCTCCAGTGTTGCTCCAGATTCCGGATTCTGCAGTCTCTTGTGTCTCCAAGAATTTTATTTTACCCAGAGAGTGGCTGAAATCTGAAAGTCATTGCCCGAGGGGGTGGTGGGGGCAGGCACTCTCATAACACCGAAGAGGTATTTACGTGAGCACGAAACACCATGATGTGGAAGGCTAGGGGCTGATTAATGGAAAATATTATCAGTGTAGACAGGTACTTGATGGTCAGCGTGGATGGGAGGCTGAAGGGCTGCTTCCAAGCTGTGTGACTCTACATCACTGTCAGCTCTTTAATTAGCTACAGACCGAGAGCTGGTAAATGGGATTAGTATAGATAGGTACTTGAAAGTTGGCATGGACAGGCTGGGCTGAAGGGTCTGTTTCTGTGCTATATGCCACTATGATGCTATAATTGGTCCTGTGTCTCCAAAGGCATCGACCTTACAGAACCTTAGCAGTGCAGAGATGGAGGAGGGGGGAGGGTGTGGGGGCAGGTCTGCACTCCCCACAGCAGGATACACAACACAGTGGCCAAGGGGATATCGATGCAGAAGCACCACTGCAGCCAGGAAGACTTGGAGGCTGAAATTCAACATGGCTCAGGATGCAAAACAGGCTGTATCACATCAGTTGTCTTTATCTGTGTGAACTCAAATTGAACTCTGCAATGGTGCTAGACATCAACTCTATGAAAAGGCCACGCATCTGCTAGAACACTTCAGTAAATGTGCAAGAGTGTCACTCCCCATTTCAGTGTGAATAAATATTTAAATCCCACAAAATCAGTTCATCTATATTTAATACTAAGCTGAATCTTCGGAAACTAAAAAAAAATTTACAAGATTTGCAGTGGATTTTGCTTCTGTTTTAAGAGAATATTTGCTCATAATTCAGCCACATTATGGAACCAAGACAGGAGATTGCACTACATTTTTGGCACTGAACTATTGCACTATCTGCCATAGATTTAAAGGCCTTTTCTTGAGCACGACTTTTGCCAGATTTTGCTGTAACACACACTGATGAAGAAGCAGGCTAGGTTTAAACCAGTACACCAGGAGGTGGGATCAAAACCAAGACGGCTCTGAATTCAACCACCGACCAAGCACAATCAAAGCACAGAATTTAAACCCAGGTTAGAGTGAGAATAGACATAGTTAAGAGGAGAGATTGGGGGAGTGGAAATGTCGGGAGGCTTTATGCAGTGGAGATAAAACAGTTATACCGTGGACGTGATTGCCTCTTAAGTTGGGTGGATGGCTGAGGGGGATGCAGGAGAGGCGGCCTGGGACTGGTTTTGTGCTACACGACAGTTGACTGAGCCAGTTGAAGAAGGGACAATGACATTATGAAGTTTGGCATTGGATTCAGCACAACAGAGGCTGTGGAGGGGTGGGGGCGGGGGGAGGCATTGGGAATTAAGGAAGCTGTTAGTGGAATTGGAATACAATAAACTTGTTGAAGTGACCTTGCCTGGAGAAGGAATCATGGGCTTCAAAGTGCTTAATGCAGCAATTGCAAAGTCAGCCTTCACCACTGTTTGTCTGAGAGGAAATCTATCTGTTAATAAATGCAGTTATAAAGGAAAAAGGAGGAAAAGGGGTTCATTAAATTTAGTGATTTAAACTTTGGAGTAGGATGATACTGCTAAACCAAAGAACACCTTAGATCTCAAAATAAGGCAAAGCTCAGGATCGCTCAAATTGTCAAACAAATTATGAAAATCTACTTCAGTAAGAACTTGCATTCTCGTTGCACCTAATTCATTGAATATTCCCAAGATGCTCCACAGTAATGGTGCAGCTATCAAAGGTTGGCCTGTGTAATGAGGGAAGTTGACTGGCTGGTTCATATTAGAGCAAGGTCTACATTCAGTGCTGGTTTGAAGTGAAACTAGACATACGCATTCCCTGTTCTGATCTAAAGGGTCCCAGATCTAAAATGTTAACTGATCTTCCTTTCCACAGATGCTGCCTGACCTGCTGAGTTTTTCCAGCACTCTCTGTTTTTGTTTCCCGTATTCAGTGCTACTGGTTAAGGGATAGGTGTTAGCACCAGGAGAACTCACCAGTTCTTCACTGAAGTAAAGCAGGGGGTTCTTTAACACACATCTGAGAGGGTCAACAGGGCTTCAGTTTAACACCTCATCCAAACACAACACTTCTTGACAGTGCAAATCCCACACAGAGCCACATTCAAACATCAGCCTGGATGTTGTGCTCAGGACCATGGAGTGGGATTTGAAATCTTTCCTTGAAGGCTCAGAGAAGAGAGTGTTACTGACTGAACCAAGCTAACTGTTCAGCACAGTTCCAAAGCAGAACTGAAGAGGGAACAATGCTGGAAACACTCAGCAGATCAGGCAGCAGAAGGAGAAGGAGGGCAAACATGCACCAGTCTACATTGGTGGATCAGAGGTGAAGAGGGTCAGCAGCTTTAAACTCCTGGGCATTAAAAAAATTGAATGACCTGACCTGGGCCCAGCACATAGATGCAATCACAAGGAAGGTGCATCAGCGTCTTTACTTTATTAGAAAGTTGCCAAGGTTTGGCATGTCACCAAACACTCTAACAAACTTTTGCAGATGTACTGTTGAAAGTAGCCTGACTGGTTGCATCATGGTCTAGTGCAGCTATTCAAATGCACAGAAATGTAAGAAGCTGCAAAAAGTTGTGGACTCAGCTCAATACATCACAGGCAGACCCCTCCCCACCATTGGTAGTATATACAGGAGGTGTTGCGTCAAGAAGGCAACATCTATCATCAAAAATCCCCACCATCTGGGCCATGCCATCTTCTCGCAGCTACCAACGGGTAGGAGGTACAAAAGCCTGAAGTCCCACACCACCAGGTTCAAGAACAGTTACTTCCTTTGAACCATTCAGTTCTTGAACCAACCCTAATCACTACCTCAGTATAGCAACACTATGATCACTGCATTACAATGGACTTCAGTTGTTTTTTGTTATTGTGTTCTTTCTTGTATAATTCATGTTGTTAATTTATGTTTTTCTTGTGAATGTAGTGTATCTGATGCTACGTGCCTGTGATTCTGCTGCAAATAAGTTTTTCATTGCACCTGTGCATACATGTACTTGTGCGTGTGGCAATAAACTCGATTTTGACTTTGACTGTGGAGACAAAAGCAGAGCCCAGGTCGATAGCCTCTTATCAAAACCAACAGTGGACCACTTGTTTCTATTCCTCCGACAGGCACTGATGTCCTCTGGGTGGGTACATCTGTTACCTCTCCCAAACAGCCGTTCTCAGAGTGGGAAATGGGAGAGAAGTGCCTGTGGATGGCACCCCATGTGAGCTTGACTCTGCCTCTGATTGGATAATTGAGATGCAACCTATTCATTGATAAAGACGGGAGCAAATGTTGGACCATGATAAATGTAAACATGAGGAAGGTGAGGAGCCAAAGATAGGAAATCTGGAAGTGAAATACAGGTCCTCCCCAGGTAACAGCAGGGTTCGTTCACAGGAACCCAGACAGTTCTCAAGTTGGAAATGCAGATGTGAACCGAGTTCCCGCACAGCAACATATGCCTGCAGCCAAGCAGCAGCCAACAAGTCCATCCTGCTGATCTCCCAAATACTCACTCATAGGTACAGGCTGTACATAAGTCAGGCTTTCGTAAACTGGGGAGGACCTGCTCCTGGAGAGTTAGATCTTTGATTGATTAAAATGCAATATTTTTGAAGCAATTGAATATTGTTTGTCTCACTTTGGGGTCATCGATTCAGAAGATAGCCAGACTCTGCAAGATGCCAACTCTCCATGTAACCATGTGCAAGGGGCAGCTTTATCAGAGGGGATCCTTTCATAATTAATTGCTCTATTGTATTTTGAAAAGGAGGAAGGTCAGGAGAAGTTTGTTCCATTAAAATGAGCCAGTTTTTAGGGCTGTTCTTCACTAATGTTGCTAGATTAGATTAACAGGCTGCTCCCTGAATAGAAACCAGCTCCCACGGTTACGAAGAACTGGATGCAGAAGGGAACATTTTTTTAATATTTTATACCCAGACACAGGCAATACTAATCTATAGTTATAAAACTGGTGATTAATGTCAGGTATAATACAAGGGGATAACAGCCTCCTGACAGTGTGGGGGTTGGAAGGGTGAGTTACAGTTTTATAAACTCACACACAATGCTGAACCTGGCTGGTTGGCAGAGTGTCGGAATCCAATCTGTCACCTTCCAGCAGTACTGAGCATCGACCTGGCATGAAATAAAAGTCCTCCAATATGTTGCTTCTCAGCAGATTAACCAGCGACTACAGCTGACTGGAGCTGCAGCAACATGGAACTGGGACAATGGTTTGACTAATGTATTATTGAGACAGTCAGCTGCTATGATGCTATAATCAGCTCTGCAGTGCTTTAACATAACCCATTCAAACCAATTTCATTTTTAATGTTGAACCTGCTGTTCCCTGGGCCCATATTCCTATATACATGTTGTGTACCATTCAAATACACTTGGTCAGGCTGTCAGGAGCATCATCAGCATCCGCAGTGGGAAACAGCTGAGCTATGATTGGTTACCAGACCTCCACAGGTTGTTGGAGGCAGAGCTCTCTGGGGCAGAGAACTCCGAAGGGTCACCAGTCTCTGCGAGAAGATACATCTATGTACCTCAGTTTTAAATGACTGATCCCTTATCTGGATACTATGTTCCTTGCTCGAGACTCTTCCACCAGTGAAAACAACCTCGGCATCTATCCTGTTGTGATCCCTTAGGATTTTATATGTTTCAACAATATCATTCCTCAAGCAGAACAGGTTGTCCAGACTTGTGTATCAAGGACAGTCAGGAGGCTGAGGAGACACAGGATTGCCCTTGGAACTATACCCCAGGACATGTCTGGAAGGCAGGGCTAAACCTGGGGTCCCCTCAAAGCAGATTGCAGACCTTCTGTGTCTGAAGCAATCTGAAATATGAGTCATAGGGTCATAGAATCATAAGGTCATAGAGTCATAGAGTCATACAGCACGGAAACAGGACCTTCAGCCCAACTGGTCCATGCCAACCAAGATTCCCATCTAAGCTAGTCCCATTTGCCCATTTTTGTCCATACCCCTCTAAATCTTTCCTATCCAAGTACCTATCCAAGTGCCCTTTAAATGTCGCTAATGTAGCTGCCTCAACCACTTTCTCTGGCAGTTCATTCCATATGCGGACCACCCCCTGGGTTAAAAAGTTCCCACTCAAGTTCCTATTAAATCTCTCCCCTCTCATCTTAAACCTATGCCTTCTTGGTTTCCCAGCCCTGGGAAGAAGACGGTGCACATTCACCACTTATACTCCTCATAATTTTGTACACCTCTGTAAGATCACCCCTCATTCTCCTATGCTCCAATGAATAAAGTCCCAACTTGCTCAACTGCTCTCTACAACTCAGTCCCTCGAGTCCCGGCAACATCCTCATAAATCTTTTCTGCACTCTTTCCTGCTTAATGGCATCTTTCCTATAACAGGGTGACCAAAACTGAACACGATACTCCAAATGTGGCCTTACTGACGTCCTGCAGAATAATGCGACAGAAGGAACCTGTCACATCTCTTTCAATACACCCCAGATGCTTTACTGCCAATGATTTATTTTCAAAGTCATGGCTCTTTTGTAATGTAGGCCATGCAGCAGCCAGTTAGCTCAAAGCAAACTTCCACAGAGAGCAAGGTGATAACCAAAAAACACACACTGCAGATGCTGAAAACATGAAATAAAAGCAGAAAATGCTTAGCGGGTCAGGCAGCATCTGTGGAAAGAGAAACAGAGTTAACATTTAGTCAGAACTGGGAAAGGGAGAAAATGTTAGTTTTCAGGCTAGGAAGGGATGGGTAGAACAAAGGGAGTATCTCTGTTAGGGTGAGACCAAATGGGTTAATGTGGCTGTTAGATTCAGATTATGCTCCATTATTTCATTGTGTGCCACAATGTGATATCAACTGGATAATCTTTATAAATAAAGAATAAACATTCGTTAGGACACTGAGCCACTAATTTCTGGCCTTATCTTTCCTCTATCGAATCTGCCTCCACTACCACCAGTGGCAGTGCATTCCAGGCACCCACCACAAATAGCACAGATGGGTGTCCTTGTCTAACACCAAGTCAGAGCTGTGCAGCACTCCCTTGGCACAGCACCAGAGCATCATGTTAGATTACTGAGCACAAGAATCTGGTGAGCAACTTGAATTTACACACTTCGGATTCAGAGGCAACAGTGTCACTGGATAATCCAGAGGTGGAGCTAAGGGTCACACAAGCACACTGAACTTGGGGCTGCAGCTGAGAGAAATGCCTGTGTGGGGCTTGGTTCAAAATAACGGCAGCAACCATTAACATGACTGAAACTCAATAATTCATGATCTTTTATTCCAAAGCCCTCTCGAGTGTTGATTCACTACAGCACTCTCTGTCCTCCAGTTTGACTATTCACTGGCGTACCCTCTATATTCTTAAAATAAATAAGATAAGATTTCTTTATGAGTCACATATACATCAAAACACACAGTGAAATGCATCTTTGCGTAGAGTGTTCAGGAGGCAGCCTGCAAGTGTCACCACGCTTTCTGCACCAACATAGCATGCCCACATCTTTCTAACCCGTATTTCTTTGGAATGTGGAAGGAAACCGGAGCACCCGGAGGAAACCCATGCAGACATGGAGAGAACATACAAACTCCTTATAGACAGCGGCCAGAATTGAACCCAGGTCGCTGGCGCTGTAATAACGTTACGTTAACTGCTACGCTGCTGCATGCTCTGTGTTGGGAACTTTCACACAAACCCCTGCCCTCTCCGCTAACATGCACTGCTACACCTGAAGCCTGGCACAAGCTCCACTCTCCACTGGTGATCTCGTGGTGATAAATCACCCCACAGCTTGGTGCAGAAAGTTAGCCTGTGAGGGCTGGTGTTGTGCCACCCACAACCTTGTGATGCACCCTGTCCAGCACAGTGAGTGCAGGCCAGTGCTGGGCCCTGGCAGTACCTGCCCCATGCCTTTACTGACCAGATCCTATTGTCTTTCACACATCAACCTCCCCTCAGATGGTATGCAATCTCCCCTTTGTTTGGCTATACCACTCTCCCCAACCCAGAGATTTCCCTATCATAACAAGCTCAAGGATGGTTGTTGGCCATCAGCAATCTCCTTGACGTATTGTGCACAGTTCTGGTCACTACACTACAGAAAGGGTGTGGTAGCAATAGAGAGAGTGCAGAGGAGACTCATCAGAAGGTTGCCTGCAATGGGGGGCTTCACTTATAAGGAGAGATTGGACAAACTGGGTTTATTCTCACTGGCTGAGTGGTGACCTTACGGAGGTTTATAAAATTATAAGGGGCATGGATAGGTTGGACAGCCACACTTTTTCCAAGGGTAGGGGAGTCTAATACTAGAGGGTACAGGTTCAAGGCAAAAGGGGAGAAATTTAAAGGGGATCTGAGGGGCAGGCTTTTCACATAGAGGGTGGTGAATATTTGGAACAAGCTGCCAGAGGGAATGGTTGAGGCAGATGCAATTAGAATGTTTAAACGGTGTTTGGACAGGTACTTGGACAGGAAAGAAGAGAGATATGGGCCCAATGTGGGCAAATAGGTTTAGTGTAGATAGGCATTGCAGTGCAATGGACGAGGTGAGCCATCCATATACCCAAGGTCCATGGAGAGTAAATTGGTGGTGATGCTGAAGACTATGTACTTTAGTTGTGATTTCCCACATTGTAAAGTAGTTCTCCTTAACAACCTGAGTTTACATAGAAGATGGTCATGGGCAAAGAGGCAGAAAACTGGACTATTCTTAGACTGGAAAGGAATGAGAGCCTCAACAGAGGGGGAATAGGGAGACAAGGAGAGAGTGTAAGATCAGATTATCAGTGGTCAGTGGTGTTCCGCTGTATCCTCATACACAGTTGTATTCCAAAAGGCTTTATAGATCACCAACATGGGAAAACCGTCCTCATGAACCAACCTGTCACAGATACATCCGTGGTGAGAGACCTGGTGAGAGAGCTAACCACGTAGTCCTGGTGGAAGCTACGTTCCATCCTCACACTGAGGTCACCCTCCATTGTATTAGAGTCATAGAGGTGTACAGAACAGAAACGGGCTCTTCAACCCACCACATCCGTGCTGACCTTTTGCCCATCTATACTAATCCCATTTGCCTTCATTGGGACCATATCCTTCAATGACTTGCCTACTTAATTGTCTGGCTAAATGCCTTTTAAATGCAGTGATTATATCTTCCTCTACCACAGCAACTATGGCAGCAGGTTCCAGATACCACCCACTTCCTGTATAGAACCCATTCCTTTCACATCCCCCTTAAAACTCCTTAAACCTGTGCCCCCCTTCTTTTTGATACCTCTACCATGGGAGAAGGGTTTTGAGTATCTATCCCATTTATGCCTCCCATTATCTTATATACTTCATGTTGTGAAGTAGTGTTGTATGTTACACTGGTGTTGTATGGCACTGCCATCAAGCTGAATGGGATTGATTCAGGATAGATCAAGCAGCTTAAAGCCAACAGAGTTGAATTGTAACCTGATGGTCAAACACATCCCCAACTGCACCTTTACTGGCAACTCTGGTGCAATGAGGTCAGAACACCAGGCTCAAGGACAGCTTCTATCCCTCTGTTATAAGACTATTGAACGGTTCCCTAGTACGATGACCTCACAATCTGCCTTGTCATGGCCTTGCACCTTATTGTCTGCATGCAATGTACTTTCTCTGTAACTGTAACACTTCATTCTGCATTCTGTTATTGCTTTCCCTTGAATTACCTTGATGTACTGATGTGATGAAATGATCTCTATGGATGGCATGCAAAACAAAGCTTTTCACTGTACCTCAGTACATGTGACAAGAATAAACCAATTTACCAACTTACCAGCATGCTCAGAGCAGGATCGGGAGCAGAATGCGTGTGCTCAATGACAAATGTTGCATGCTGTACACAAAGTGAAGCAAGCCCGCAACCAAAGCCCTGCACTCCTGCTAAACTTAGTCACAGGAGATAGCAGGAGAAGAGAATAAGTAATGAGAGGCTGAGACTTTATGAATGTCTGTGTCCTCCCTGAGGACCCCAGTATAGGAGACACCAACCATTCACATCACTGCGCATCATATCAAGATGGCTGAGCACACTGGATACACCAAGGCTCTGGGTTCCAACAGCATCCTGGCTGCAGTACTGTAAGGTTAAGCTGAAGCAACAGCCACACCTCCAGCCAGCTATCCAAGACAGCAACAGGAATGGTAACCACACAACAATGTGGAGGGTTGCTCAGCTATCTCCTGTTCACAAAAAGGGCAAATGCAATCCAACTAATTACTGCTCACTTAGTCTACTCACAATCATCAGTGAAGTGAGGAAAGGTGGCATTAACTGTGCTAGATATTTATCAATAACCTGAAGTCATGGGTGCTCAGTTTGGGTTTCAGCAGGATCGTTCCGTTCTAGACCCTGTCATATCCTCCGTCCTAAGGTGGAGCAAGATTCCCAAGGTGAAGTGAGGGAGACTGCCACCATATTATGGGTACATTTGAAAGAAGAAAGTCGGGTAAAATAGTTTGGTTGGAATCATACCCTGGTGAAGGAGATGGTTGTTGGAGGTTAATTATCTCAATACCAGCACCACAGGAGTTCCACAGAACAGTGTCCTAGGCCTAACCCATCTTCAGCTGCTTCTTCAATGACCCTCCATCCAAGATAAAATCTGAAGTGGAGATGTATTCTGATGGTAGCATTATGTTCAACCCATGCACAGAGCCTCAGATTATTAAACAGTCCCTGTCCACATGCACCAAAACATTAAAGTCACATAACTGCCTTGTAAGGTCCACCTCCAACAAGACAGAGCAATCACTTCCCCTTGACATCCAGACACCCAGTAACATTACCATCAATGTATTCCCTGGCCATCAATATACTGGGGGCATGTTTTCACTGACTAGAAACATAACTGGACCATCTGCTTTAAGTACAAGAGGGGGATAAGTATTGAGTATTCTAAGGCAAAAGATTCACTGCACAATTTCCCAGGCCTTTCCAGAAGTCATGGACAGGAGTGTGATGGAATTCTTTCCGTTTACCTGGATGAGTACAACAACCAAACCTAAGTAACTCCGCATCATTCAGGAGAGTCCACTTGATTCAGACTCCATTCACTACCCTGAACAATGCCTCCTGCCCCATGACTACAGAGTGCCCCATCTACAGCAGCTTATGAAGACATCTTTGATGGCCCCCCCATAAAACCACTATCCCTCATTTGGGGCCGCTAGTGAGTGGGAATGCTCACTAGAAATAAATTACCGCTCTTTCAGCATTTCCACTACAAACTCAGCAGTCCAGTAGGCGTTTCATCCTTGTTGTGTATGTACCCTTGTGCTTTGAGTGAGGTAGCATACAGAGTGTACACTGGAATCTGTGGGAGGATGGAGAGCTATGAACTGTGTGATTAGTTTATTCTAGGTACTGCCTAGACTGCACAGTCAGTCCATAAGCACAATAGACATGAAGTTGATCACATCACAACTCCAAAAGGGACGCAGGGCCAACCACCATAGGGGGCATTTGTTGACCTCACCAAAGCCTTTGACTCAACACTTGGGGGGAGGGACCACGGAACACTCTCCTCATATCTGACTGTCTACAGATATTCCTCTCCGCCTTACTTTTGCTTCATGATGGCAAGTTGACATCCCAACCAACCTCAGTGGAGACCATGTCTACAAGAACCTCAGTGGAGACCGTGTCAAGCAAGGCTGCCTCATTGCCCCCAACACTTTTTTCAATCTTTCTCACACCAATCCTGCACTTCACCTCCATACGCTCCCTGTGGGAGCGGAATAGACCTATCAGACTAATGGGAAACTGTTCAACCTTCATCACCTCCACGCCAGAACCAAGGTCACCCCAGCTTTAGTGGTCAGGCTGCAGTTCAGAGACAACATTTGCTATGTGGGCATCAGGAGACTGAGCTCTAATCATCACCAGCTCATTCACTAAAGCATACAAGAGGCTGGTCCTTACACTCAACAAAGACCCTGCCCTCACTGTACAGCAAGACTTCTGACGATAAAGGTCCCTGGAAGTTCATAGATCACTTTCCATCTCTTAGGAGTCATCTCTGATCGAAGGCAGACGTTGATGAAGAAATTCATCCACTCCATAATTAAAGCTCTGCATGTCAGCTTCAGTGAATGGGTTGTGTTGCAGTGCACCAGAAGGGACTCACTACTAAGACTTCTCTCACCAAAGCCGTACCCCTTCTGTTGTTCCTTTCCTCACTGCCATGGCCCATCCTTCTTCAGCAGCTGATGCAGAGATGTTGTAGTCCGGCAGAAACTTGGCAGAATATTGGATCATCTCTGGGAAGGATCAAAGGTCAGTGACACTCCTATTGACCATGTGTAGACTATTTGCATCTGCCCTCAGCCCCAAATAAACCATTTCTTTCTACATAAGGTTGATTTTCTTCTTCTTGAGTTTAACATTAAATCTCCTCAATACCTCTTCTAAGGATTTTCCTCCTGTGTGGTACTTGAGTTCAAGACTTGAGTTGGTTATGTAAACAGAGTTGAGCTCCCTTTCCATGATGGCCAGAAATATTTTGGATAGTGGCTTCAGGCCCAGACAGCTTGGTAAATGAATAAACCCTGTTGTGAGTGTTGGTTGTTAGATTGTGGTGGCTTTCTTTATCCACATCCAATCATGCATATGTAATGACAGGTCCAACTTGGTAAAGATTTTAGTCCTGCCAATTTGGTAGACAGATCCTGTGATGTGGGTGGCAGGTATTGTTATTAGTCCATGGCTTGGTTGAGGGTTACCATGTAGTCCCTTCAAAGCTGAACAGTTTTGCTTATGGTGGGCATCACAACAATGGGTGTCTCCCCATTCCTCTGAGCAGGATTGACTAATGCATTGTGTCATTCAAGTGTATTCAACTCCTCTACTTGAGCCTCCAGTGCTTATGCTATTAGTCCAGGCTTACAGTCAGTTGGCTTGGCGTTTGGCTTGATACACGTGTAGGCTTTACATCCCTTAACATCAGTATACTTATTTTCAAACATATCTGCCTTTGTTCTACAAGCCTTAGAGGTGATTAAAGTGCTCACGTCAAATACATCCAATCCACTTTTGATTCTTTGATCTGATCTTTCCCCAACAAGATTGGTCTATTTGTAGTCATTGGTTACTCTGATTGGTAGCTTCACTCTCTGACCGTAACAAGAGACTGTTCATCACATCTGACTCAATGCTTCCCAAGTCTCACAGACTAGGTCTTCACCAACTGAACTTTTCACTAATGGGACCTTGCTGACCCTTTGAGGTACATTTCTCTGACTATAATCAGTCAACAGTGATATTCACATTGATACACTGGCCATGAATCCCATTTTATCTCTACACTATTGCCACTGGTAGTATATAGACTGTTAACAGACAAACATATGAATTCTAGGCCTGAACTCAATGGAATTCAGAAGGATGAGGGGGGAATCACACTGAAATGTATCAAATACTGGAAGGCCTGGATAGAGTGGACGCAGAGAGGATGCTTCCATTAGTAGGAGAGTCTAGGATCTGAGGACACAGCATCAAAATAAAGAGACATCCCTTTAAAACTGACATGAGGAGGAATTTCTTCAGCCAGAGGGTGGTGAATCTGTGGAATTCATTGCCACAGAGGGCTGTGGAGGCCAAGTCCTTGTGTGTATTTAAGGCAGAGATTGATAGGTTCTTGATTGCTAAAGGGGTTAAGGGTTACAGGGAGAAGGCAGGAGAATGGGGTTGAAAAAAATCAGCCACAATTCAATGGCAGAGTAGACTTGATGGGCCAAAAGGCCTAATTCTGCACCAATATCTTATGCTCTTATGAATTAGGAGCAAGACTTGATCATTCAGATCCTCCAGCCTGTTCCAACATTCAATAAGATGAAGTTTATCTGACTCTACATTCCCATGGTAAGTTTTCACCTCCTAGCTTATTATGATTCTATCTACCTCTGCCTTAAAAAATATTCAAAGACTCTGCTTCCTTGTTACTCATTTTGCCTAGCTCCAGGTGAGGTCCTAAAGTGGTACTTCTATTTCGGCCTAACAGGGGTACAGTGGTGCAGTAGTTAGTACTGCTGCCTCACAGCTCCAGGGACCCGGTTTCAACCCGCCCTGAGGTGCAGTCTGTTCTAAAAGGTATGTTTGGTTTACCTGAGATTCATAGACTGCGCACACACACACACACACACACACACACACACACACACACACACACACACACACACACACACACACACACACACACACACGCACACACACACAATAATGCACCAATGATCACATCTGTCATATAGTCATACCACATTTGTGTTTACACAAATTACCACCTTCTCAAAGGCAAAGGAGTCACCTTTGGTATGTAAGTTTGTATATCAAGTAATCTACATGCCATTCTCTCTGTGACTCCATGGGTTTCTCCAGGGTGCTCCAGTTTCCTCCCACATCCCAAATACATGCGGTTTGGGAAGTTAATAGGCTGCTTGAAGGTAAGTAGCAAAAGAATCAAAGGGAAGTTAATGAGAATGTGAGAGAGAATCAGTTACAGGCCAACGGATGGGGAAAATGGGACATCTGGGAGCCAGAATAGACCCAATAGGTTGAATGGCCTGTGACTTCATGCTTTTGGCAGCAGGTCAGGCTGGGCATGTCCTCCACTCCCAGAGGGGAAGAAAGGAAGGAGAGAAAAGAAACAAGCTTGACCTGCTGGGCATGCCCTCCTGCTCTGCATTTCACAACCCCCACATTCTTTTGTCCATGTTCTCCCTAACTGCTCCCATTCACTCATTGACCAGATAACCTTGTTTACAGTTTATCCCCACGGTCACCCTGGTTTCACCCGATCAGAGACATCCCTCCTCCCCCACACTCCCTGCAGCTTAACAAGCCTCTTTTGTCTCCTTCCCAGTTCTCAGGAAGGGTCTCCGACCTGAGACATTGACTTTGTTTCTCTTCCTGCAGATGCAGCCTGACCTGCTGAGTATTTCCAGCATTCTCTGTCTTTGTTTTAGATGAGCAATAAATGTTGGCCTTGCCAGCAATATCCACATGAATAATTAAAGCAAATGCTCACAACTGTGGTTAGAAACCTCCTGGAGCAGTAAATCGTATTGGTGCATTGTTTTGCTTCTGTTTAGTTTATCCCTGATGTTGTTGCTATGAAATATCCACACAGAAAGGTAACACAGAAAACTTTAAATCTAACCTTCAAAGTTTTTAAGTGCAGGGAATTGTTTAATATTTGATGCTGGCCTTTTATGTAGGGCACTTGGAGTATTTAGACAATGGGAGTGATGAGGTGATTCGTTGATTGGATTGATGCCTGAATTTGAATGCGGAATGAAAGGGCAACTGTGGCTTGCAGTGTGAAGCTTCGCTCCTTGGATGAAGGGAGGCAGAGCAGCCACAGGAGGGCAGCAGTGAGCTTCAGTAAGCTCAGTCAGACCCAGACTGTGGGTGTATGAGTGTCGGTGCAGTCAGGGTGGTGGGGAGAAGTGCAGTGGGAAATTGGAACCCCAATGCAGGAAAAATCCATTGGATTGCTAGTCATATGTTTCTGCAAGGAGGTGTCCCACTCAAGCCCCTAAAGTTTAATTCCCTCATTTTGTCTGAGCATCGGCAAACTGAGCATCTTCCACCCATGTCTGAAAGGGAAATAAGGTCCACAATATGAATGGCCTGTGTGTGTCTGTGAGTGTGGGATGTGTGCGTGTGTGTGCGTGTGTGTGTGTGCGTGTGCGTGTGTGTGTGTGTGTGTGTGCGTGTGCGTGTGTGTGTGCGTGTGTTAAGTACATGTGTATGTGGTGGGGGGGCTGTGTGTGAGCTTGCCCAAGAAATAGGGAGGGACAGTGGGGTTGGAGGGGAGCAGGAGGGGAAAAAAAGGGTTGGGGGAGAAGAACGGGTGGAGGGGTGGATTGGAAGGATGAGGGGTAGGTCGAGGCAGAGGAGCATGAAGGGGAAAGGGAGGTGGATGGGGAGCAAGATAGGGAGCGGGATAAGGAGTGGGTGAGGGTGGGTGAGGGGATTAGGGAGGAGGAGGGAGGAGATGGAGGTGCTAAGAAAGAAGAAGGGGAGATGGTGAGGAGGAGAAGCTGGATAGGGTGGGAGATGGAGGCATACAGGGAGTGTGAGGGGGATAGGGAGTGTGAGGGGGATAGGGAGGGTGAGGGGGATAGGGCGAGTGAGGGGGATAGGGAGGGTGAGGGGATAGGGAGGGAGGGGGATAGGGAGGGTGAGGGGGAGGGGGAGGGGGAGGGGGAGGGTGAGGGGGAGGGGGAGGGGGAGGGTGAGGGGGAGCGGGAGGGTGAGGGGGATAGGGAGGGTGAGGGGGAGGGGGAGAGGGAGGGTGAGGGGGAGGGGAGGGGGATAGGGAGGGGGAGGGGGAGTGTGAGGGGGATAGGGAGGGAGAGGGGGAGGGTGAGGGGGATAGGGAGGGGGAGGGGGAGGGTGAGGGGGGAGGGGGAGGGGGATAGGGAGGGTGAGGGGGAGGGTGAGGGGGAGGGTGAGGGGGATAGGGAGGGTGAGGGGGATGGGGAGGGTGAGGGGGATGGGGAGGGTGAGGGGGAGGGGGAGGGTGAGGGAGATAGGGAGGGTGGGGGGGGAGGGTGAGGGGGATAGGGAGGGTGAGGGGGAGGGGGAGGGTGAGGGGGATAGGGAGGGGGAGGGGAAGGGGGATAAGGAAGGTGATGGGGAGGGTGAGGGGAGGGGAGATGGAGGCAGATAGGGAGGGGGACAGTGATAGGGATGGTGGGGGGAGGATAAGGGGTATAAGGTGAGAGGGGGAGTACCTTGCAGTGCTGTCATCAGCATCTCAATGTGCAACACACCTGCTGCTGTCTCAGTGCTTTAACTCTGTGGGTGATTTGAGCTCTTGGGCAAGAAGGTGCAGCCATTCCGTCCAGAGCTAGGAATCGGACAGGAGGTGGGTCACATGCCACACAATACCCAGTGTTTGACCTGCTCTTGGAGCCACAGTATTTTTGTGGTTGGTCCAAATAGGTTCTGATCAATGGTGACCCATCACCCACCACGGCCGTGGATTTTAATGACAATGTCATTTAGTATCATGGGTAGATGTTTGGATTCTCTCTTGTTGGAGACAGTCATTGTCGGGCACTTACGTAGCACGATTGTTACTTGACACTTATCAGCCCTTGCTTGAACATTGCGCAGGTCTTTCTGCATGCAGGCATGGATTGCTTCATTTGCTGATGAGTTGTGAATGGAATTGAGCATTGTGCTATCACCAGACAATACATTATGGAAGGCAGATCATGGATGAAGCAGGTGAAGACAGCTGGGTCTGGGACATAGGGAAACTCTTTATAGCGACACTGTAGGACTGGGATGATTAACCTTCAACATCCCACAACCCCTGGAGAGATATGACTCTGGAGTGTTTTGAACTGATCTCACTTTTACCTGGGCTCCCTGATATCATGCTGCCTTGATGTCTAGTTGCAGTAAAGCTCTGAATTTTGTCTCACCGTGAAGAATCTGGAGCTTGGCCAAATACAAGCTCATGACTTCTAACTCCTTCTTATACCCTGGAAGTCTCCCTGCCCTGATGTAGGATAAAAGACCTGGATTCATGAGCCACTCTGTAAGCTCCGAATTCAGAAGCGACCATTAGGAACCAGCACTGAGCAATGGGCTGGAAGCTCACCCATAAGCAAACCTCAGAAGCCTCGTGGGGAAGTGTTGGGGAAGTGTTGGATCTAGAAGTGACACTATCATTAAGATCAGTTGTTTCCCACCTCTACAGCAATGCCCAGCCAGGTCAAGTACTACTGAAACTCCGCGTAAATGTAAATTGACATTGTTAACATATCCTGCCACCTCCACAGACAGTTACAGCTATAGCTTTGTTCCCAGAATGAGCAGGCAGGCTTGGCTGATGACTGATCTCATTCCTTCCACACTCCAGTTAATGCATTTGAGGCATAACGGGCCAGCAACTTTAGAATAAATACTCTGCTTCCTGTAGCACCACACACCAGAATCTCTCACCAGCACCACGAGCGTGTATGGACTAAAGACAGAGAGTTATTGATTCACTAATACAAGGCAAGGTTATTGGAAAGACTTAAGCGAAATGCCTGAGAGTGGTGGAAGCAGAGTTGCTGACAGCATTTAAGAGGTGTCTAGACAAGCATTTGAATCACCCAGGCATAGAAGGCTATGGGCCAAGTGCTGGAAGATGGGATTAATATAGATGGGTGTCCACTGTTGGTGTGTACATAGTGGGCCGAATGGCCTGTTTCCCTGCTGTATGACTCTATGACTCTATATATTCACTTTATTTAGATAATGACACATTAATATTATGTTTTATTTATAGTCAAACACATTCTTTTCATCCTATGTAATGTGAACCTGCGTTTCTATCACACTTCTGAAAATTCATTATCATTCAGAAGTTGGGACAAGGAAGTATTGGGACTGGTGGACAATTAACTGGCCAGAGAGTTGGATTTTAGGGAGCGTCCTAATAGAGGAAGTAGAAAAGTTTAAAGGAAGAATTCCAGACCTGGGGCCCAAATGGCTGAAGCCAGCCATGGGGTAAAGAAAACTGGGAGAAAGAAGCAGATGTTTGCCCCTATTGGCAGAGTCAGGATATCTTGGAAGGCTGAAGGTGTGCAGGAGATATGTCCAGGCAGTCTTACTGTTGGAGGCAATGTCTCCCTCCCTGTCTGGGACAGAATCTCTCCTGCCCCAGTGCCTCTCTCCCTCTCACTCACTCAGTCTATGTCTCTCTCCCCATCATGGCACTCCCAGAGTTGCAGGAAAAGGAACTTCTTCTGACTGATCCATAGAAGTGATGGGTTTTAAATAACCGTGGATTGATTGGTGTACCAAGTAACCAACAGCAGGACCAGTGTAAAGCAGCGTCGGACAGATTCATAGTCACACACCACCACTACAGTAACCAGATGACAGCCAGCTGATGTTTTTGTTTCTCTTGATGAGGTATTGGATTTGTTACCATGCAGTTTATGATAGAATGAAATATATTTGCAGTTACAGCTCGTCTCTGGAACAGCCTGGCTGCAAATCCCAATGATCTACTGCGACCTTTGGAAAGGGAACTACTTCTGTGCACCATCTTCTGCTCCTCACCTCAACAAGCTTTTGTTTGACCCAGTAGATTGGCTATTTCCTTAAAGGGCAAATTCCTATCTCCTGGTCTATATGCAGTCCTGCCCTTTTTGCTTTTGAATGCCTCCTTTCCAACTGCTGGTGGTCACCCCTTTAAGGTCATGTGAGTTTGGAGCCAATTGATTTACTTCCATTTCTCAGACTTCTGATGCCAGTCTGAATGCTGCTAATTTTTTGTGTGTTTTGTAACACAACAATGTCTCAAAATCAAAGCTAGCAACTTTTCTCATTTGTATCTCCAGTAATTGTGGTACTATTGAGTTTCTGGGCACTTCGGAGTCAACTCCACGTTACTGCAAACTGAAAGGCCAATGCCCCACTCACCAGCCATGCCAGGGCACCTGAGGTTGTGGCTACAGTGAGCCCTAGCTTAGAGTCTGCGGTCCATGGGTGGAAGGGTCTCAGGGGCCACCAGCCACAACTGCTGCCAGCTGTGCAATGCTGTGTTGCTGAAATGAATATTGGGAGCCTTTGTTCACGCACTTTACTTGAGCCCATTCCTCTTACCATGGTTGACTGCAGATAGTCTAAAAGCAAAGCTTTGAATGTCCTGACATTCCCATGGCCAGTGACACCCCCGTGTTGTGTCATCACTGTTCCACATCTAGGCTCAACCCTGCCCATACAAGCTTGTTGCATTGAGGAGCTTCCTCCCTTTGGGAATTATTGTTGATCAGAAACATAACTGCATCAGCCAGGTAAACAAAGGGGCAGGGTAAAGAATGGGTATTCTGTCGTGAGTGACACGTCCTAGTTCCACAAAGCCTTGCGATTTTCTACAGGCTCCATTTTTGGACTGTGATGGCTTGTTCATAGAAATCAAGAACATAAGCGATAGATGCAGGAGTAGTCATTCAGTCCCTTGTGTCTGCTCCACTATTCATCAAGATCACGACTGATCTCCTACCTCAGCCCCATTTCCCTGCAGTATACCCTGACGCCCCTCGATTCCTTTGATATCCAGAAATTTTTCCATTTCTGTATTGAACACAGTCAAGGACTCGGCCTTCAGATCCCTCCAGGGCAGAGAATTCCAAAGATCCACACACTCTCAGTGAAAAAATTTGTCCTCACCCCAGTCCTAAATAGCTCGTCCCTTATTTTGAGACTGCGATCTCTGGTTCTAGACTTCTCTGCCAGGAGATACATCCTCCCTGCATCTATCCTGTTGAGCCCTCTAAGAATTTGTGCATTGCAATGAGCCTCTCATTCTTCTAAATTTTACAGAATAAGGACTTTCTCAGTGTTTAAACACACCATTTTAGGAACCAGCCTGGTGAATCTTCGTTGATCTTCCTCTGAGGCAAGGGCATCCTTTGTTAGTGAGGGAGATCAGAATTGTTCACAATACTCTCGGAATTTTTCCACCAGCAACCTATTATAATTCCAGCAAGACAGCCAGGACCTCCCGGTGACCACCCACTTCAATTCCACATCCCACTCCCATACTGACATGTTTATCCAAGGCCTCCTCTACTGCCACGCTGAGGCCAGACGCAGGTGGAGGAACAACACCTCATATTCCGCCTTGGGAGTCTCCAACCTGATGGCCTCAACATCGACTTCTCTAACTTCCAGTAACCCCACCCCTTCTTTTTCTTCCCCCCCCCAATCCTTTGTCTTCCCTTATTCCTGTGGCTCCCTTCCCCGCCTTGATGACCTGCCCATCTCCTCTCCTCCCCTCCCCCATCCTTTATTCCATGGTCACTGCCCTCTCCTATCGGATTCCTTCTTCTTCAGCCCTTTGCCTCTTCTACCTGTCACCTCTCAGCTTGTTACATCTTCCCCCCCTCCCCACCCACCTGCCTTCCCCCCTCACCTGGACTCGCCTATCACCTGATCTCACCTATCCCCTGCCTGCGTGTGCTCCTCCCCCTCCCCCCCCCCCCCCCCCCACCTTCTTATTCTGGCTTCTGCCCTCTTCCTTTCCAGTCCTGATGAAGGGTCTCGGCCTGAAACATCAACTGTTTATTTC
Source organism: Pristis pectinata (assembly GCF_009764475.1). Taxonomy (NCBI): domain Eukaryota; kingdom Metazoa; phylum Chordata; class Chondrichthyes; order Rhinopristiformes; family Pristidae; genus Pristis; species Pristis pectinata. Next base: position 61,714,172 of record NC_067407.1, read on the forward strand.
CCTCCATGGATGCTGCCTGACCTGCTGAGTTCCTCCAGTACTTTTTGTGTACTGCTCCAGATTCCAGCATCTGCAGAATTTTATGTGTCTCCATCAGACATCCCTATTCTTGTACTCAAATACTCCAGCAATAAAAGCAAACGTACCATTTGCCTTCCTAACTGTCTCCTGCACCTGGATGTCAGATGTCAGTGATGTATACAAGGAACTGGAATTGGAATTGGAATTGGTTTACTATTGTCACTTGTACTGAAGTGAAAAACTTGTCTTGCATACCATTCATACAGATCAATTCATTACATAGTGCATTGAGGTAGTGCAGGGTAAAACAATATGGAATGCAGAGTAAACTGTCACAGCTACAGAGAAGGTGCAGTGTAGGTAGACAATAAAGTGCAAGGTCATAACAAGGTAGATTGTGAGGTCAAGAGTCCATCTTATCAAACTAGGGAACCGTTTAATAGTCTTGTAACAGTGGGATAGAAGCTGTCCTTGATCCTGGTGGTACGTGCTTTCAGGCTTTTGTATCTCCTGCCTGATGGGAGGCGGGAGAAGAGAGAATGTCCGGGTTATTGAACATCAACATTTCCCCAACCAAAAATACACATCTTTTCTGCTGGATAACCTCAAGCTTTTCTGTGTTGTACTCCATTTGCCGTGTTATTGCCCACTCATGTAGCTTGTCTGTATCCCACTAAAGCCTCTTTGCATCCTCATCACTACTCACATTCACGCTAAGTCTCATGTCATCAACAAACTTGGAAATATTACATTTGTTGCCTCAGCCAAATCATGTGAATAGACCCAAAAATTTATCCCTGTGGTGCTATACTACTCACAGCCTGCTAAGCTGAGGATCCATTTATTCCTTTGCTTTGTTTCCTATTTATTAACCAACACTCAATCAACACTAATACGTAACATGCTGTTCCAAGTGCTCTAACAATATTCACCAACCTGTTGTGTGGGACCTTCACAAAACCCAAATACACTACATTCACTGCTTCTACTCCATTCGACACATCTTCAAGGAATTCCAATATATTAGTCAAACATTTTTTCACTTCCTGGCACCCCTCAATCAAATTATTATTTTCGAAGTGTCTCAACATCACATTTTTTCCTTTGGTTGCAGCACCTTGTCAATGCTACACACAGAAAAAGTGCAGGAGGAACTCAGCATCTGCAGAATCTTGTGTGCCTCCAACTTGTCAATGCTGTTCAGATTGGCAGAATTTATTGTTTCAGTAATTTTGACATGATTTTTTTAAATATTTTTTAATTTGAATTATTGCAAAAAAACTGAAGTTGGAAGCATACAGTTTATCAATGACGGTACACCTATAAACACCTGTCAAAATTTAAATAGTAAATATCCATATATCAATAATATTAATATTATCTGCCTTCAATCATGGTTTTCATTTGGAAGCTCTGTAGCATTTATAAGAACAAATATATGGAACAGCCTGCTGCATTTGACAAGATCAGTCTGGTGGTTAATTTATTATTGAGGTACAATCATTAATGTCAGAACTTCGTATTGTCAATCTTTGAGTGTTGAGAGGAAATCCTACTCTCCATTAGCCTGGGTGAGCACAGGTCACAACAGAAGTTTGGCCAAATCCAGGACAAAGCAACTTGTCTGATTAGCACTCCTTCCATTCACTCTCCCTGTCACCAGGGCAGTATGGCTGCAGAGTTCACCATTCGCACTACAGTATGCATCATCTGCACTGTGGCATGTATTATCCACATTGCAATACACCAAATGTATGCCATGTGCACCATTTTCATTGTAGTATGCATCATCCACACTGGAATGTCTACCAACCACGTTGCAGTGTGCATTATCAACACTGCAGGGTCCACTCTCTGTGTTGCAGTGTGTACCAACTTCGCTGCAGTGTGCACCAACTACCTTGCGGAGTGCACCTACCACACTGCAATATGCACTGATCATGCTACTGTATGACACCAACTATGTCACCCACCATCCATGACTTGGAAATCTATCAGTGCCTCTTGACTGTGGCTTGAAAACTCACAGAAATTCTCACCTAGCAGCACCTAGATAATCTCCACCCTCAGGCACTGGACTGATCCAAAAGCTCACCACCATCCTCTCAGGGACCATCCTCCCTAAAGGCTGCCAACCATATAGTGTGAATGAAGGGACAAAAGTCTTTGCCTTCTTATCTCTCACCATTCTTGATACTGGTGTTTATCCTCCACCAAGCAATTGTCCTGATTCCGTGTGCCTGAACATTTCCTACAACCTTAATTTCCATTGGTAAGCTATTAAATGATAACACGGTCTCTGCTCCAATGTATTCTGGAGACTCCACGGGAAAATAAAGTCTCTTGCTTCCAATCATTTAATTGATCTAGATCCCTCAATCAAATAGTTGCCTTGAAATGTGTCAGTGTTAAGCAGTATGGTATAGACTCTGCATTGTGTCCAATATGGTGCATGGTTTAGACTCCATTATAAAAGGCAAACCTGCACGGCATTTTCTCTGTAACTGTAACATTATATTCTGCAATCTGTTATTGCTTTTCTCTTGTACTACCTCAATGTACTGATGTAATGAGATGATCTATATGGATGGCATGCAAAACTAGGTTCTTCACTGTATCTTGGTACATGTGACAATAATAAACAAATTACAATCCAAAGGAACTGAATTTCTGAAGTGATGTGCAATGGACAACTGCAATCTTGATTAAAAGCAACAAACAATCTGCTGGAGGAACTCAGCGGGTCAGCGGCATCAGTGGAGCCAGAGGGATAATTGCTGTTTTGGGTCAAAACCATGCATCAGGTCCTGATGTAGGATCTTAATCCAAAACGTCAACCATCCCTCTGCCTCCACAGAGGCTGCCTGGCCCACCAGCCTGGCCCACCAGTTCCTCCAACAGCCTGGTTTTGCTCCAGATTCCAGCCTCGGTTACTTGTTTAGTGCCACCAGATTCCTATCCAAGCGGGCCTCTATCCTCACTGCCCTATCACTTCATTATTCTAAGCATCTCCGTGAATTCCTTCCCTCTTCACTGCTGCCAAAGCTTGTGGAGGAGGTCTACATTCACCTTGGGCCCCTGCTGCATGGTTATAACTTCAAGCAGACCTTACCCCTCACTTGGACAGTGGGCTGGGTGCTGGTGTCAAGGGATCCCATTGGGTGAGTCACTGACAAATGGAGATGCTGGGTGATGAAAGATTTGCTGTGGGTGTTGAGGAAGATGGAGAAAGAGCATGGAGTTTAGCAGAGCAACATCAATCAAACCAGAAGACAAAACTTTCCCATTTAAAAAAAGCAGGCCAGCATGAAAGCCTTGCCTTCAGACTGCAGCTCCTTCAGCGTGAACCTTCCCTCTTGGACCAGCATCTGAGAGCTGTTGCTCTGTGCTGGCCCGAAGGCCAGGCTGTGCTAAACCCGCACCAGTCCATGTCCTCCGTGAGACCGAGAAAATGGGCTTTGCACCAATCAGGTAAATCCAAGGCCTTTTGTTGCCAAGTAAACAATGTGCTGGAGGCACTGAGCGGGTTGAGCAGCATCTGTGGGAGGAGAGGAATTAGAACATAGAACATTACAGCACAGTACAGGCCCTTCAGCCCACAATGTTGTGCCAACATTTTATCCTACTCTAAGATCTATCTAACCCTTCCCTCCCACAGAGCCCTCCATTTCTCTATCATTCATGTGTCTATCTAAGAGTCTTTTAAATGTCCCTAATGTATCTACTCCCACAACCTCTGCTGGCAGTGCATTCCACGCACCCACCACTCTCTGTGTTGTCAACGTTTTGGAATGAATGCAGGGTTTCAACCCAAAACATCAACAATTCCTTTTCTCCCCACAGATGCTGCTTAACCCACTGAGTTCCTCCAGCACGTTGCTCCAGGTTCTGGCCTCTGCAGTCTCCTGAGTGGCCCTATACACCTCTCACCAAAGCTTGCTTTCTTCGTGCATCTCAGACTAAATGTTCAAATTCTTCATCTGCACCACATTGGTGGGAAGGATGTCAGGGCCTTCAAGAGGATCCAGAGGAATTTTGTACTGGACTTAATTACGTCTGCACCTTGAGCTTTCTCTTCCTTTACCACTGGTGCACGGTGGCTACAGTGTGCACCATCCATTAAGTGCCCTGCAGTTACTCACCTGGCTAATCTGACAGCACCTCCCAAACCTGTGACTGCTGACAAGGACATAGAGTGGGCTTCTCCCCTTTCCAGTTAACAGAGGCAGTTGACAGAAGATTTAAAGGATCCTGAAGGGTTTTGAGAAAGTAAATACTGAGGAACAGTTCCCTCTGGCAGGGGCTAGCCCAGAGACAGAGACTGAAGATAAAACTTGTATATAATATGGTCGGTTGGTGAGGGGAGTAGTGGGGAAGAGAAATGATTTTGTGCTGTGAATTACTTAAAAGGGCAGTTGAAGTAAAATGGCAAATTGGCAAATTGGTTTATTATTGTCACATGTACTGAAGTACAGTGAAAAACTTTGCTTTGCATGCCATCCATACAGATCATTTCATAACAATAGTGCATTGAGGTAACACAAGGGGAAACAATAATAGAATGCAGAATAAAGTGTTACAGTTACAGAGAAAGTGCAGTGCAGGCAGACAATAAGGTGCAAGGCCACAACGAGGTAGACTGTGAGGTCAAGAGTTCATCTTATTGTACTAGGGGACTGTTCAATAGTCTTATAACCATGGGATAGCAGCTGTCCTTGAGCCAGGTGGTACATGCTTTCAGACTTTTGCATCTCCTGCCTGACGAGAGGGGGTTGAAGAGAGAATGTCCGGGGTGGGTGGGGTTTTTGATTATGTTGGTTAGAAACATAGAAAATCTACAGCACAATTCAGGCCCTTCGGCCCACAAAGTTGTGCCGAACATGTCCCTACCTTAGGAATTACTAGCCCTCTTACCCATAGCCCTCTATTTTTCTAAGCTCCATGTACCTATCCAAAGGTCTCTTAAAAGACCCTATCATATCCGCCTCCCACCACCGTTACCGGCAGCCCATTCCACGCACTCACCAATCTCTGAGTAAAAAAACTTACCCCTGACATCTCCTCTATACCTACTCCCCAGCACCCTAAACCCATGTCCTCTTGTGGCAATCGTTTCAACCCTGGGAAAAAGCCTCTGACTATCTACACGATCAATGCATCTCATCATCTTGTACACCACTATCAGGTCCCCCCTCATCCTCCCCCACTCCAAGGAGAAAAGGCCAAGTTCACTCAACCTGTTTTCATAAGGCATGCTCCCCATTCCAGGCAGCATCCTTGTAAATCTCCTCTGCACCCTTTCTATGGCTTCTACATCCTTCCTGTAGTGAGGCGACCAGAACTGAGCACAGTATTCCAAGTGGGGTCTGACCAGGGTCCTATATAGCTACAACATTACCGCTCGGCTCCTAAATTCAATTCCACGATTGATGAAGGACAATACACCGTATGCTTTTTTAACCACAGAGTCAACCTGTGCAGCCGCTTTGAGCATCCTATGGGCTCGGACCCCAAGATCCCGCTGACCTCAACACTGCCAAGAGTCTTACCATTAATACTATATCCTGCCATCATATTTGACCTACCAAAATGAACCACTTCACACTTATCTGCGTTGAACTCCATCTGCCACTTCTCAGCCCAGTTTTACATCCTATCTATGTCCCGCTGTAACCTCTGACAGCCCTTCACACTATCCACAACACCTCCAACCTTTGTGTCATCAGCCAACTTACTAACCCATCCCTCCACTTCCTCATCCAGGTCATTTATAAATATCACAAAGAGTAAGGGTCCCAGAACAGATCCCTGAGGCACACCACTGGTCACCGACCTCCATGTAGAATACGACCCATCAACAACCACTCTCTGCCTTCTGTGGGCAGCCAGTTCTGGATCTGCAAAGCAATGTCGCCTTGGATCCCATGTCTCCTTACTTTCTCAATAAGCCTTGCATGGGGTACCTTATCAAATGCTTGCTGAAATCCATATACACTACATTTACTGCTCTTCCTTCATCAATGTGTTTAGTCACTTACTCAAAAAATTCCATCAGGCTTGTAAGGCAGGACCTGCCCTTGACAAAGCCATGCTGACTATTTTTAATCATATTATACCTCTCCAAATGTTCATAAATCCTGCCTCTCAGGATCTTCTCCATCAAGTTACCAACCACTGAAGTAAGACTCACTGGTCTATAATTTACTGGGCTATCTCTACTCCCTTTCTTAAATAAAGGAACAACATCCACAACCCTCCAATCCTCCAGAACCTCTCCCTTCCCCATTGATGATGCAAAGATCCTCGTCAGAGGCTCCGCAATCTCCTCCCTTGCCTCCCACAGTAGCCTGGGGTATATTGCATCCGGTCCTGGTGACTTATCCAACTTGATGCTTTCCAAAAGCTCCAGCACATCATTCAATAGAATTTCTGGATTCAATAGAAACTTTCGAAAGGGATGTCTGTCAGGGAAATCTGCAGGGAAATTGAGAAAGAGAAGAATGGTGGAAGTGATTGGGCTACTCTCTCAAAGACCTGCACTCATATGATGGGCCGAGTATCCTCCTTCTGTGATTCTGACACTGTCTAATCAATGTAAAGACTCCTGTTGCCAAAGTATGTTGTTGTCACTTGCAAAATAGAGGAAGGTAGTGAGGCACAATTCAAGTAATTCAGGAAAAATTAATGAATAGAGGAGATAAAAGTTCCTCTCTACTCCTCGCACTAGGATCCCAGTCTGCCAAGGCTGGCTGGTGTTTCCCTGAATCTTTCTGCATTCTGACAGCAAGCTGGAACTGACCAGTCACATTCCTATGAACAGCAGATCTCCATTGGAGATGCTTTGGTGGCTTTAAGCAAATGAGCTTTAGAGTTCTGTTGTGTCCACTTAGAGAAAAGTTCACCAACAACAGAAACACCACTCCTATTTACCATGGCAACAGAGCTCAGGGATCATGTGAGGCAAGTGGTTGAAACACAAGGACTGATGCATTTACTGAACACAATCTGTAGACATAGGTCTGTCACTGTATAACACTGGGTGGGGTATAGCACTGGCGGGGACAGGTCTGTCACTGTATAACCTTGGAGTACAGTACTGGTGGGGACAGATCTGTCACTGTATGACACTGGGGTATGGTACTAGTGGGGATGGGTCTGTCACTGTTTAACACTGGGGTACAGTACTGGTGGGGACAGGTCTGTCACTGTACAACACTGGGATATAGAACTAGTGGGGATGGGTCTGTCACTGTTTAACATTGGGGTACAGTATTAGTGGAGGCAGGTCTGTCACTGGCACTGGCACTAGGTACAATTTCAAAGAGCTCTTTGAAAGGACTTATACTGGCATTTTTTTGAATTACCACCCTTTCCTCTCCTCCCCCAGGTGACTATGAGTTTGGGAGAATCCACCTTAAGCGAAGTACGATAGCTTTTCAGGATGGATCTGGAAATCTATCCTGCTGTAGTAGAGTGGAAAGTGTTTAATCAGGAGTTTGTTGTAATCAGCTTGATATTCAAAAAAGGAGTGCTTATCCTTTCTCTTTTTATTGTTAACGGCTTGAAGTGTTGCCTTAAAAATTTACAATAAAATGTAGAGGTTATCCCAGCTACACATCTCCACAGTCATGAGTGACTGTTCAGTTCTGATTGCATCATTCAAGTAAAAAACCTGTCTCCCCTCCAATTAGTGAGAGACCAAAATCTTTACAGAGAGCGTGGGAGATATAAGAAAGAATAATAATTGCTGGAAAAATTAAATAAGCCAAAAATTCTGGAAACACTCAGCAGGTCAATCAGCATCTCAAGGGAGAGGAATGTGGTTAAGGTTTCAAGCCAACAACCTTTTATTGGGACTGATGTATGGCCCACAAATGCTGACTAACCTGCTGAGTTTACTCCAGCATTTGCTGTTTGTTGGGAGATGTTGAGGTCATGGCAGGGTGCAGAGGAGAACAGGAGAAGAGGGCGAGAGGAGCAATAGGGAGAGAGGGGCAGGCAACAAGGAAGTGGTGGAGCAACAGTGAATGGGGCACTGAGTGAAGTAGTGCACGGGGAGTGACAGGGATGAGGGGGAGAAAGAGGAGGAGTGAGTGCGGCAGTGAGGGGGACTGAGCTGAGAGAGGGAAGGGTGAGGGAGGTAGTGAGGATGTGTGAGTGGAGAAGGGGAGAGAATGGGGCAGTGAGGGATGTGAGGGAGCAGTGAGGGGTGAGTGAGGGAGGAGTGAGTGGGAGAGTGAGGGGAGGGAGGGGCAGTGAAGGGGGAATGAGTGGTTCAGTGGGGGAAGTATGGGAGGACCGGCGGGGGCGGGGGGGTGAGGGGAGTGAGTGGAGGAGTGGGGACGATGTGAGTGGAGAGAGGGGGTTTGAATGAGGTAACGAGTGGAGAGTGAAGGAGCAGAGTGTGTGCAGTGAGAGGTAGATGGGGTGAGTGACTAATTGAGTGGGAACGAGTGGGATGGAGGAGGTAAATGCTGGAAATACTCAGCGATCAGGCAGCAGAACCAATGTTTTAAGACTTCCAGCATCTGCAAGTTTTTTGATGTTCATTTAATGTTTGATGACCTTTTATCAGAACTGGTCACTTCTAAGAACTGGTATGGTCAGACTGGCTGAACAGCCAATCACATTGAAGAAATGTCATGAGAGGAACCCAAAGCAGCTTTCCATCATTTTTTAAGTCATGCACAGTGTTAAGTGAAGATTGGAAATATATGCTATAAATATATATGATTCTAATACATTATACTGTCGACTCTCAATTATCCAGGGAAATGAAGGAGAACACCTCCAAAGTTAACGTAAGAACACAGTTAATGCCAAGCATAAAGATTGGTACATTAGAAGGCATCAAACATGTTGGATGGTTCTTAGTTAATTGTTTACTAAATTACTGTCATTTTAATTTCAGAGATTTTAACAGTGGTACCTTTCTCCAACTACTTAAGCATTCTGCCTTTCTTTCTGAGGGTCAAAACAACAAGCTTCCATTTACAGGGCTTTGCAGATATTAGCACAATGTGATTCTCTTGCTTGTGATATGACGCTTTAAATAAGCTTCAATATGTTTGAAAGTTTAAACACTTTCTATACTCTAGTAAATGCACTCTTACCTGTACTCTGGTTAATGTATCATTACTGTAATCTTATGAACTATGTGTACTTTTACTGTACTCTGTTCTCACTGTAATTAATACACCATTATTGTAATCTGACTGTTAATATATCATTTCTGTACTCTTACTGTATTGTGTGCAGTCTTACTGTATTCATACTGTACCTGATGGACCATTGTTGCAGTCTAACTGCATTATTACTGTTACTGAATTGTATGTGTCCTTACTGTACCTGGTGTACCATTGTTGCAGTCGAACTCCATCATCACTGTACTTTTACTGGTTAATGTGCTCCTACTATACTCTCTGCAGGCTCTTTGGGCAAGAACTTTAAGCCTGGAAGCACAGACTTTTTAAATTGAATGTGAGCCTTTAAAGCATCAGACAATTAACCTAAAAACTAGTAAATGAGCTGCTGGTTAATTGAAATGCACTGCATTTTGAAATATTTGTGAAAGAGAAGTACGTTGCCCATGAATGAAATTATTTCTTTTGGTGTCAGATAATTTGCTGAGATCTACCTATGGCGTAGGATGTCATTAAAATCTCACTTAGACATCATGCAGCAGAGGACAACTGTTTCATGGCATTTCACGGTGGGGCTCTTCAGCAATGCCTGAAATGCACACCTGTTCAGGTGCTTACTGCTGGATTCTGCTGGAAAAGGCAGCAAAGGTGCATCCTGTAACTGACAGCAACTGCATGATTTCTGTGTTAACCAGCATATGTGCAGAAATCCCAGCTTCCTGTCAGATGCTGTCAGTTTCACAGAGTAACAATGGCAAATCCCAGTCACTTTGCCATTGTCACTGTGACAGATTCCATAACCAGTCTCTCTTCCTCAGTGCACTAAGTGCTGCAGCACCAACATGTCACAGGCAATGCCACAGGCCCTTTGATTAATGAGCATCCGTTGGAATTAATATGGACAACGGGAGCCAAAAAATTAAATGAGGTTTCTCTGGCACTTCAGTTTTCACATTAGCACTAAATCCATTACAGTGACTCATGGACAATGAGCCAGGAAACCTCACTTAAATTAGCAAATTTTAAAGGAGGGCTACATCAAGTGATCTGAGATACCACAGAGATTCAGTGGCACGGTGGCTTCACAATGGATAGAGCTTTCCCAGAACTTGATTGTGTACTGGAGAGGTATGAAGGCTAACGTCTTGATTTACAGGGTGAAATAATGAGGCATAAAATAACGGCATGCACTGTAAAACGGAGCCATATTAATGTCTTGTTGCACCAGCGTTTTGACGATTCATTGCCACCTAATTGGAGCAGTGGACTGCAATAAATGCAGCTTGGCTTCTTAACTCTTAAGCATTTGCCTCACTTGAGTCCATTGTAAATTTGGTTAATTAATTGAGAGATGGAGTGCAGCAAACGTTTTAAACTGAGGGGGATGGTAATGTGGGGTTCATGTTAATGAATCAATGTGGAGTAATAATCCAGGGAAATTCATATTTCCAAACAACATAGAAGGAAGCCATTTGGCCCATCAAACCTATGCCAGCTCTCAGAGCAATCCCCTCTGTCACATTCCCTCAATTATTTCCTCTTACCTCATTCACTGCCCCCTCATCTATTCCCTATCACGTGCCCATCAACTCCCCTTTGATTCTTCTACCACCCACCTAGGTGTAATTTACATTAGGCTTTTAACCTACCAGCCAGAAATGTGGGAGTAAACCGGAGCACTCAGAGGAAACCCACCCAGTCACAAGGAGAGTGTGCAAACTCCACACAGACAGCACCAGAGGTCAGGATTGAACTGGGGTTGCTGGAGCTGTGAGGCAGCAGCTCTACCTGCTGCACCAGTGTTCTGCCCAAAGATGAGTTCAAATCCCACTTTAGCAGCACAAGAATTTAGTGATGATAACTTGGAATTAGTAAAAGCAATTAGATTACCAAGGGGACACCTGATATCTTTTAGGGATATCTTTATGGCTCTGTTAATATGGCTGACCACATTGCTAGCAAGACCATATCTCCAGTGTGAATTAAATAAAGAAGCTTAATTTGATTTTAGAGATACAAGAGACTGCAGATGCTGGAATCCGGAGCAACAAACAATCTGCTGGAGGAACTCAGTGGGTCGAGCAACATCCGTGGGGGGGAAAGGAATTGTCAATGTTTCGGGTCGAAATCATGCAACCCTAATTTTTTTTTTATTTTTGTTCAACCTTCCAAGAACATTCTATTTGAGTTTCCACTACAGTAGAATGCCAAGTGATGGCCAGCAGCAGTAATGCAGGAGCCAGTCCATTTGCAAACAAGACAAATCCTCTCAAATTATGTCCAACCAGAAGTGGAGAAGCTACTCACAGCCACTGCGGTCAGACTCTCTTATTGTGTCTCTTCCAACTTGCTGTGAGAACTGGTGAGCGTTGACATGGAAAGTATTTGTTTGAAAAGCCAACATGATAGTGAAACAAAATCAATGGACCTAAATTCCAATCACCCTCCACCCTATTCGGCCAATGCTCTTTATAAATCTTTCAGTACTAATCCCTCAAACCACAGATCAAACCCTTCACTCACACTCAGATCCTGCACTATTGATTGAGTGAGCCACCTTAATCTTATCTCAATACCCAACCTGATCTTTCCAGCACTAATTTCTCTGCATGAGGCTGAGAGTGAAGCCAATTTGTGGCAGCATCAATCTAATAATCCCTGACCACATATTATACTCAGGAGAGTCTGTCCTGATGGGTCCACGACATTCAGGGACAGATTTGTTTCCTTTGTTCCAGAACCCAAACCAACAGGAAGTGCTGTGCTCCATTGTATCTTATTCTGAATGCAACATTTTGATTCCATCATATAAAGTCACCTTGCACAGAAATCATAATGTAGCAAAAAGAATTTGGTCTTCTCTATCTACTTGTATGTCTATAACTGACCATTTTTTCCATCCTACCATTCACTAAAGGACACAACATTAACCCTTTACCCTGATTCTGGCATAGAAGTGAAAGAACAGAGACCCAAAGGTCTCTGTGGAGGAATATCATTTTACACTAGCACTTAAAGCCAAATTATAAATCCCACTGACAAAGCTCACTTTACTTACATTCTTTAATATTTTAGAGAATGGATTTCCAGTCAGTGGTCCAAAATAATCATTTATTTATTAAGTTAGCTGGTACTGTGTTGACTGAGTCTAATAATTCAAAGTAGCAAACAGTTCCAGACAGGAATGAGTGGCCATAATAAAAAACAAACAGATTCTGAAAATTCCAAAAAATCTTCAGCTTCAATTTTCCACATTCACTCAGACTGTCATTTAAGGATAATAATTACAAAATAACAAACATATTATGAAAAGTAACATGAATTTGGGTACGTAATGCATGTTCCTCAGTGTAGTTATCTTCCTGCAAGAAAATTCAGATTTTTCCTTCTGTAAGTAACAGGCTGTCTTGAACAAACTGAAATGCCCCATTACTGCATTAATTACTCTCTTTAGAATCCTAAATTAGCAATCATATCACCCTTTGACCTTCCTGCTGAGCAATTTCCCAATGTTGCTCATAACCCTAAGCCTCCTGATAGTCTGCTTTAGTCTTTCAGTAGCTACAACTTGTGAGTCACACAGCTGTAGCCAGAGCTGTGTGCGTGAGCACCATCCCAGCAAGGCACAGTTTGTGATTCTCCATTCTCAGTGAACCAGGATGCAATGCTGCACTAAGCTCTGCAGCCAACCACTATAAAACCGGGAGTGTCACCAATCAGGTAGAAAACCATAAGAAAGAACGTAAGAAGTATAAGCAGGAGAAGGCCATTCAGCCCCTCATGCTTGCTCTACCATTCAATAAGACCATTGCTGACCTATAACATCAACATCACATTTCCAGCACTAGCCCCACATGCCATGATTCCCTTAACGTGTAAAAATCTATCAAACATCTCCTGTGAATCTTCTCAGAGACTGAGCTTCCACAACCTTTCTGGATAAAGAGTTCTAACAAATTGTTTCTCGTCGTTGTTCTGAATGGCCGATCCTTTGTTTTGAGGCTGTGCCCTTTGCTTCCAGGTACGTCAGCCAGGGGAATCACCCTCCCAGCACCTATTAGAACATAGAACAATACAGCACAGGAACAGGCCCTTCGACCCACAATGTTGTGCTGATGTTGTGCTATTCTGTCAAGCCCTGCCTGTGAGAATTTTACATGTTGCAGTGAAATCACCTCTCGTCCTTCAATATTCAAGAATGTTTAGCCTCAATCTGCTTTATTTCTCTTTGTAGATCAATCCCCAGTCCTGAGAATCAATCTGGTGAACTTTTGTTACATTCCCTCCATTGCAATTCTCTCCTTCCTTCGGTAGTGAAACCAGACCCACACACAATACTCCAGGTGCGATGTCACCAGGACCCTGTTTATTTGCAGTAAGATGTCTTTATTCTTACACCCAATAAAAACAAATACACCATTTGCATTCTTAATGGTTTGCTGGACCTGCATGTTAACTTTCATTGATCCATGTACAAGGACACCTGGGTTCCTCTGACCACCAACATTTTTTAGTCTCTCACATGTAAAAGAAAATCTCCTCTCTTCCTGATCTTCAGCTCTCATTGGCTGAGCACCAATGATATAATGTGTTCTCATTGGACAATTGAATATGAAGAACTTGATCGTGTTCAGCAAGCTCTCTGGACACATTCAGTGAGCTGATTAACTGATCAGCTGTTAAGTATTGATGATTTTATTCATTTTCTTTTGCTTTCTGGTACTTTTTAGTATAATTATTCCACCCCCCACCCCCCAGGCCTAGAGTCCTGTAGTGCATCAGTGCTCTGCTGTTAGCACTAAAAAGGGTGCCAGTGTATCTCCAGCATCTTTTAAGACTAGTTTAAGCAGTGAATGCAAGCCAGCAAGTCACAATTCTCTGGCCCCTGGTAATGCAAGCAGCCAATCAGCAGCAAGCTTAGCACTGACAGGACTCTGTACACATTTGAACCAGGGGGGAGAACAAAGCTGGTATGTCTTCCAATCCACATCAGGAGCCCCAATTTAGGGGCAAACCAATTCAGCCTCCATCGTGGAAGAGAGGCAAGAGCATGGGACACAAGAGAGTGTGAGAGGGAGGAAGGAAGCAAAGGAAATAAAGAGAGATCTTAGAGGGAAAGGATGAAAGCTTTTAAATTTCCTTGCAATTTCCATGTTTTATTTATTGTTTGCTCCTGAGCTCCTGGCAATAGCTGCTACTTTAGGATGTCAACTCTTCAGGCCAGCAGAAACTCTTCCACTTTCCCACTCCAAGAACTGATTTATTTATTAGGACACTGACAGAAACAATGAAGCTTTCTGTGGGAATCACAGGCAGGTCCATTACCACTGCCAGCCGTTATGGGAACTGGGTCCATTCTTAAACTTGTGTGTTTCTCAGACTACTCAGAGGAGTTTCCAGTTGACTAGTTCACTGGGTGAATGGACTAAACACACTCTGGGACAGGCCCAGTGGTGCACCATCCAGTTCCTCAGCAAGGGGAATGGTCGATTTTACCTTGTAAGTACTGGGAGCCATTGGGAAGATGTATTGAGCATGAGTGACCACGAGACAAGTGGAGTGCGATCTCCAGCAGACAAGGAACTTTCCTCTCTCTCTGTTCCTGTTCACTGAGCAGAAACATTCACATATCAGGCATTCACTTAAGTCAGCTGCAGTGCACTATGTGTTTTCATGTGTCCTGAAGTTTCAGCTGTTGAGCATCATCAGAGCAATCATCGCTTCCACCGCCCCCTTCAAAAGGACATGGATTTCACTGGAAGGCTGAACTATGACTCCCAACTGCGAATCAATCATCAGGCAGCTCTCAGAGTACTTTATAAGTAACAAGCGGGATCACCCAGCGGTTTGTGGGATTACCACTGAGGAGATCAGTGACCCATGGATAGTGCGTCGCTGGTGGGAGAGACAGACCAGTCAGGCAACCGTTCCACAGCTACCAGCGGGAAAGTCTCCTGTTGTAGCCTCGATCCAAGAATAAACAACTTATTCAAGAACACAAGAAAATAGGAGCAGGAGTAGGCCATTCACCTCTCAAGCCTACCCTGCCATTCACTATAATTTGGCTGATCTGCCCTAGGCTTCATCTCTTCTGTGTCAGATCCCAATAGCCTTTAATCCCCCAATCTTTCAAAAATGTGTCTATCTCCACTTTACATACTTCTAATGATCCAGCCTCCACAACTCTCTGGGGTTAGAGAATTCCAGAGGTTCACCACCCTCAGCAGAAGAAATTTCTACACCCCTCAGTTTTAAATAAGCGGTCCTTATAAGGTAAGATATCTGTAGTAGCCACATGTACATCGAAACACACAGTGAAATGCATCTTTTGCATAGGGTGTTCTGGGGGCAGCCCGCAAGTGTTGCCACACTTCCAGCGCCAACACAGCATGCCCACAACTCCTAACCTGTACATCTTTGGAATGTAGGAGAAAACCGGAGCACCCGGAGGAAACCCACACAGACATGGGGAGAACATACACACTCCTTACAGACAGCGGCCAGAAGTAAACCCAGGTTGCTAACTGCTACACTACAGTGCCTACCTCATCTTGTAACATAGTTATCTTGTGACTATGTCCCCATGTTCGTGACTCTCCCACTGGTGGAAATATCTTGACATCCGCTCTGTCATTGCCCCCTTAGTATCTTATATGTGTCAATCAGACTTTTGAACAAACATCAGTAAAACTGGAGCAGAGGCAGAGATGAAGTTATTGTCTCAATACCAGCAACTGATATCAGCCTTGGACCCAGTGAGACATGCACTTCCTTAAGTGGAGAGCCAGGTCGAGATTCAGAATTCCAGTAGGTTTTTGTGTAAGCAGACTGGTCTGGGGAAGGGTAGAATGGACAATGTCCATTTAAGTGGACACCAGGAACTTGCATTGAAACAAGAATATGTTTTTCTTTATATGATGATGAAAGATGAACATACAATGTCAAATGGAGACACAAGAGACTGCAGACGCTGGAATCTGGAGCAATAAACAAAAGCCCAGATGAAGGGTCTTGACCCAAAACGTCGACTGTCCATTTCCCTCCATAGGTGCCGGCTGACCCAGTGAGTTCCTCCAGCATTTTGTGTGTTGCTACAAATGTCAAATGGCCCTTTGAGCCTGCTCTGCCATGCAGTAAGATCATGGCTGACATGATCTTGGCCTCAGCTCCATTTTCCTGACCCTTGATTCTCCTGTTGCCCAAAATTGTCATAGAGAGATACAGCACAGAAACCAGCCCTTTGACCCATCGAGTCCACTCTGACCAGTTACTCTAAACCTATATTTATTCCCTCTTATTCTCCCCATATTCCCGTCAACTCCTCCCAGATTCTATCAAACATCTACACATGAAGGTCAATTCACACCAATCAATTATCATACCAAGCTGGAGGAAACCCACTTGGTCACAGGGAGAACATGCAAACTCGACACAGTGAACACTAGGATTGAGCCTGGGTTTTCAGAACTATGAGGCGCTGAGGTGAAAATGCAGATATTTCTCAAAGAAACCCTCAGCTGTTTCAATAACCACCTTCCTTCCTTCATAAGGTCAGATGTAAGGAAGTCTCCACAGACTTCTGTTCCATTGCTAACTCCTCAAGCAATGAAGCAGACTGAGTCTGCATGCAAAAAGACCTGAACAATATGCATGGCTGGGCTAATAAGTGGCAAACAAACTTCATACAAATGCTGGGCAGTGACTAAACGCAAGTCTACTCCTTTCCCTGACGTTCCATCGCAATGAATCATTGTTGAATCCATAAGTATCAGCAGGAGCGTAGGAGAACGAGGAGTGATGTTATAGAGGTTTATAAAATTATGAGAAACATAGATAAAGTGGATGGTAGCAGTCTTTTCCCCAGGGTAGGGGAGTCCAAAACGAGGGGGCATAGATTTATGGTGAGAGGGGAAAGATTTAAAAGGGACTTAAGGGGCAAATTTTTCACACAGAGGGTGGTCAGTATATGGAACAAGCTGCCAGACCAAGTGATTGAGGCAGGTACAATTGTATCATTTAAGAAGCACTTGGATAGGTGCACGCAGGGGTGTGGCTTAGAGCGATATGGGCCGAATGCAGGAAATTGGGACTAGATGGGTGGGCACCATGGTCGGCATGGACTTGTTGGGCCGAATGGCCTGTATCTGTGCTGTATTGTTCTATGACTCCATGATGAATTAGTTCTTTGGTTTTACTCACTACTCTTGTTTTCAAAAACTTAGAATCAAGTTTTTCTCTTCTGTGCTTATGGCAATCAACATAACATGTTGTTTACAGTGGCAATGGCCTACCCAGTGACTGGGGTATGCAGCTCCACCAGACTCTTATGTCGACACCGTGGCCTAGACAATTCTGGATTCAGACTTGATTCCACTGGGGAACATTGTGTGTGAGCAGACCCCACTGTGTGTCTGTTAATCAAGTACACTTTTGTCAACATCGGCATGAAAGAGACTTGACACAGAATATAGAACAGTACAACACAGGAACAGGCCCTTCAGCCCATAATGTTGTCCCAAACTAATTAAGCTCAGGAACCTAACCCCTTCTGCCTGCACATGGTCCATGTCCCTCCATTTCCTGCATATTCATGTGTCTGTCTAAGAGCCTCTTATCATATCTGCCTCCACCACCAGCTCTGGCAGCACACTCTAGGCATCCACCAGTCTCTTGTAAAAAACCTGCCCCGTATATCTCCTTTGAACTTTCCCCCAGTTACCTTAACTGCATGCCTTCCTGAAAGACATCCTGAATATCTTTGATCCTGCGAACTGTGTGACCTGCAGTGTGGAGAGCGGATATTGTTCTTTGTTGACAGCTTGATTTAGTACTCTTGGTGGCCTCCGTAACACTTCATTGCATTGTCTGCACAAGCATAACCACGGACCCACATACAGCGTCAGTTTTTTGTTCTAGCCTGTCCATTTCCTCCAAGCTTGTCCCATTAGTGCACAGATGACTGGTCTGGGCTTGTAATAGACCAGCTTTCATTTGGCTGATGTGAATGTGTGCACTGTACCCAGTGTAGCTATCTTTGACCATATTCTTATGCCTTTCCCACACTGTGCTAAGGTATGATTTTGAACCTTTAATGCTAAAAACAATCTTCCAATCTAGCTTGAGTTGTCTCAGCCAGTCTTTCCCCATTAAGGTTGGTCTGTTTTCAGTGAGTTTACACATTACACGCTGCAGACTGGCCGCACTGGTGGTGGGGGTGGTGAATGTTTTGTTGGGGTGACGTCAAATGGACTGCTTTGCCCCAGTTGATGTTCAGCTGCTTGGATGTTTCAGGAGCTGCATTCATCCAGGCAAGTAGAGAGTACTTCATTACATTTTTACTTGCACCTTTTACAGGGTGGAAAGGTTTTGGATTGTCAAGAGATGAATCACTCAGCGCAGGATATGTAACCTCTGACCTGCTCTTGTAGCCACATTAACCTGGTCCAGTTAAGTATCTATTTGCTGGTCACCTGCTCGTATTTATGGATTTATTGCGATGGAGAGGAGGTAGACTTGCATTTAGTCACTGCCCAGCACTTGTGTGAAGTACGTTTGACCTGCCACTTATCAGCCCAGTCATGAATATTGTTCCGGTCTTGCTGCATACAGGCTCAGACTGCTCCATTGCCTGAGGAGTTAGCAGTGAAACAGAAGTCTGTGGAGACTTTCTTACATCTGACCTTATGAAGGGAGGAAGGTGGTTAATGAAACAGCTGAGGGTTTCTTTGAGAAATATCCACAGTGATGCCTAAGGCTCTGATAATGCCTGTGATAACCACAACCAACTCCAAACTTAGTATGATCCAAGCTTTCTCCCGATTCCCATTATCTTTATCATATAAACTTGCTGGAATAAATGCCTTGACTCACTTTCAAATATCTACAGCAGTATTAATGCCCATTATTTACCAATTAACATCTTTGCTTGATTGTCTGTTTATTGTCAAAACTGCATGTGGCATTAGGGCCATAATCCCAGTTCTACATTGTCTGAATTAACTTCCAACCTATGACATCCTGTCTTCTGTTGTCCTTTCCATTTGTTACCGAAATTGCTTTGTTGCTTGTCCCAGCTTTATGACTGCAGGCTGTTAGTATGTGACATTTCCTATTGCAACTGAAACACTTGGCTGCTTTAAACTGACATGTTGAGATGAGTGATGGACATTGCAATAAGAGCAGCTCACTGAACTGGCCTTAGCACGATGCATCAAATTCGGTTTATAACCTTAGGTCTTTGTTACCACTCTCTGATGGTGGGCTGCAGCTCTACCAATCACTTGTGGTGCACAGAATACTTCAAGGACCTTGGCTGTCATTTCCATTGACACAGCAATTTTGTATGCAGGTTCAAATATCAGGTTTTGCATGGTTGGCAGCTTCGACTGAACTCATTCATCTGCCACTCCACCTGTTGGATTAGGGTCTAAATTGTTATTTTTCTTGTAGTTTACTTTCTCTCTGCTTGCTTATATGTTTGTCTGTAAACGTTCAATAGATTTTCAGTAATCTGTAGTAGAGTTGGTTCTGTACTTCTGTAGTTTCTTTGTCTGTAAGCCTGAGATGTCATGGTAGCATAAATCAAGACTGTCCTTGTTGTCTCACAGGCTGTTCTTATCAGGGAAGACTCCCTTATCCATCCAGCTTGATCCAGTTTTCAGCACAAAGAAAGACCACGAGGCAGGTTCTTTGTTAGAGTGTGTTAGTTACAGTTAGAGTTAGTGTTACTTGCTGGCAGTTCTTTACTGCCGTTTCTTTGTTACGAACATCTAATAAAACGGCTGTGACCACAAGATTTCTACCTCATTCTTGAATTTGGAAGAACCTTCTGGACAATATCATCTCCAGATCCAAAACCACCCAAACCCATCACATGGGGCATGTTCCAAAAATTACAAGAGGGACTGAGTTCTAGGAAAGGTTGAACAGGCTAGGATTTTATTCTTTAGAGTGTAGGAGGGGTGAGCTTATAGAGGTGTATAAAATAGATGAAGTGAATGCATTCAGTCTTTTTCCCGGAGTTGGGGAATCAAGAACTAGAGGGCATTGGTTTAAGGTGAGAGGGGAGAGATAGAAACTTGAGATGCAACTTTTTTACACACAGGGTGATATCGATGTGGAATGAGATGTCAGAGAAAGTGGTTGAGGTAGGTTCAATAGCAACTTTTAAAGGAGAGTTGGACAGGTACATGGATAGGAAAGGGTTGGAAGGTTATGGGCCAAACGCTAGCAAATAGGACTTGCTTCAATGGGCACCTTGGTCGGCATGGACCAGTTGGGCCGAAGCGCTTGTTTCTGTGCTGTATGTCTACAATGCAAGGATAAATGCTTTAATGAAATGACATGCTCACTAATTGTCTTCTCTTTATTCAATTTATAGGACATGGACATGACTGGCAACTGTCCATCTCTCATTACCGCTGAATTGAAGAGGTAATTAAGAGTCAACCACATTGGTTGGTTGAGAGTCAAGTATAGGCCGGGATGGGTGAGGGTGACAGGTTTCCTTCCTCCACCTCTCCTTAGTGAATTAGGTACAGCAGTGCTGTGGAGAAGAAAGGCAGGACTCCAAGGGTTAACGAAGGAAGGATGACAGACATTAGGGTTTGTATTCCCAGGATGTAAAAGGTTATAATGAGCAACTCATTTTTCCTTTCTTTCCCAGTTCTGACGAAGTGTCCCAGACTTGAAGCAGCAACTGTTTCTCTTCCCACAGATGTTGCCTCACCTGCTGAGTATTTCCAGCATTTTCTGTTTCTGTTTCAGATTTCCAGCATCTGCAGTTTGATTTTCATTACTTTCATTGTAATGAAAAACTTATTTTGACTTTATGAAATTTTGCAGCTCCAGAAACACTCATGAAGATCGACACCATCCAGGACAAAGGGTAGGATACTTGATTAGCTCCCCATCCACAGCCTGAGCATCAGCCAACAATGGCTGCAATACAAAACACATGCAGCATATCATCAAGGTTTCTACAACAGCTCTCCCCAAGCCCACAACCAAGAAGGACAAGAGGAGCATTAGAACACCATTGCCTACTGTTTCCTTTCCAAGTCACACACCGTCCTGACTTGAAACTATATTGCCCGATCTTCCTGATCTAAATACTGGAGCTCCCTGCCCAACATCATTGTGGGAGCAACCTCACTGCCCAATCTGCAGCTCAGTGCTGCCACCTCAAGGACAATTAGAGATGGATGATAGTCCAGCAAAGGCCCACATTCCACGAATCAATAAAAGTAAGGCATCTTTCATAAGAGAGTAGGATAAAAACATTTGCAAGGCCTACCTAATAAGGTGGAGTGGTATTAATTGTAAAAAATATAAGAAATACAAGCACGTTATCTCTTTCAAAGAGCTGACATAGATACAAAGGGGTTGAGTGGCCTCTTCCTGTGCAGTTTAATACCATTGGTGTAACCCAATAATTTTTATTGATATCTTGTTAACCCCATTATTAGCTTTTATCATCTTCCAGTCTGCTTCTTCTTGCTGTCTCATCCAAACCGACTGCTGAAGGTCTGGAGAAAACAGAGCAGGAAGAACACCCACCCCAAGGCTACAATGGAGAGTAGCTGTTTCGAGACAAAAGAATTGCATAAGAACAAAACAACGTCTCTTGGGCTATAAAGAACTGGGCACTGAGATGAATCAGATGGATGCATCTAACCAATCCTTCAACCACAACAGGAACAGAATCTGACCGAGCCTTTAACACTAAAGCACATCCTTAGACACTTCAAATATGTGACCAAAAGTAGGTTCGTAAATTAGTTCCCTTTCAGTAAAGGACATTGCCTAAATAAAAGCGTTCAAATGTAGTGTTCCCTGAAACATTGACTCTGGTTCTCTACCACAGACGCGGCTGAGTATTTTCAGCATTTTCTGCTTTTATTTCAGATTTATTTTTAATTTCCATTATGCTCCCCCTGGCAGGAGGAGGTGAGAAAGGTTCACTTTCACTTTCATGAACACAGCTTTCTTGTCTGAGCCCTTATACGGGTAACCTAATATTTTTTATTACTATCATATTAATCCCTTTAGCCTCCTTCATCTTCCATTGTACTTGGTCTTGCTCTCTCCCCCAAGCCTGATCACCTTCTGCATTACTGAAACTATGGAGAAAGTAGAGCAGTAAGAACTGCTGTACCTGTGCTATTCTGTGTACTCATGGGATTTGGCCCATTGGATGCTTTTAAGCATTTTACACAGATGGTCCATGAAGTCATTTACTTAGCAATTAAACCATATGCTTGTTGGGCTATGAGGTTGGAGCAAACACGGAGTCAGAGGCCTTGATACTATCTGGCCAACCAGGTCTCACCCTAGGTGACAGGACACTGATTGTTCCATTGGCAGCTTGTTGCTATCTCACCAAAGATGGCATCATAATCATCTAAGGGGCAGAGAATTGAGGCAACTGCACAGGTAGCATAGAACCCAAAAACACATCATCTGATGTATCATATGATATACACCCTTGGCTACAACTACTGCAAACTACATTCCTGTGACAAGTGTCCAAGACTGCCAAGTGAGCACACAAGGTAAGGTAGAGCATCAGCAATTTTGGACATTTTATCGGCACTGGTTTAAGAAGATGATGTCGTAAATAAGCCCTGTTCTTTGCTGACTGCCATCTCAAGCTGATGACTCTCCAGAGCGGATCCTGGCTACAACCTGTGACGGGGATGTCCCATTTGGAGTCAGCTGCACTGACCTGCATTCTGAGATCTCTCTCCAAGGTCTTCTGACCATGTTGTCCTGAGCAATGAGGGATCTGGAGTCTCCACAACACATCCAAGCAGGACCATAGAGACCGCACAGCACCTGTCAAGAATCTTGCTGCTGG
Source organism: Pristis pectinata (assembly GCF_009764475.1). Lineage (NCBI taxonomy): Eukaryota > Metazoa > Chordata > Chondrichthyes > Rhinopristiformes > Pristidae > Pristis > Pristis pectinata. Next base: position 61,737,194 of record NC_067407.1, read on the forward strand.
AGCAGCTGGAAGGTGCATTAAGCTTCCCTGTAACACCCACTCCTGTAGGATTTGTGAGCATGGGGCGGATGGTCAGCTGCAAGCTTTAAGTCAGTCAATTTCAACAGTACTGAAGAGTCGGTTGTCACCCAGAAGGGAGATATGGTCCAGAACAGGCAAGACAGCCACAGCTTCATGGAACACACTCGCATAGATTCACAAAGATGTTACCGGCACTCGCGGGCTTGAGTTACAAGGATAAGTTGGATAGGCTGGGACTTTTCTCCCTTGAGCGCAGGAGGCTGATGGCTGGCCTTATAAAGGTTTGTGTAATTATGGGGGACATAGATAAGGTGAATAATCACTGTCGTTTCCACAGGGTAGGGGAGTCTAAAACTGGAGACCATCGGTTTAAGGTAAGAGGAGAAAGATTTAAAAGAGACCTGAGGGGCAACTTTCTCACACAGAGGGTGGTGGGTATGTGGAACGAGCTGCCAGAGGAAGTGGTGGAGGTGGGTAAAATTACAATGTTTAAAATGACATTTGGACAGGTGCATGGATAGGGAAGGTTTAGAGGGACCTGAGCCAAATGCAGAGGCAAATGGGACAATCTCAGATAGACAACTTGGTCGGCATGGACCAGTTGGTCTGAAGGGCCTGTTTCCATGTTATATGACTCAATGACTCTATTATGACCCCTGTCACAACACATAAATTACCCAGGGTCACCCCTACAAGAGAGTCATAGTTATCCTAGAGGGATCATTAGTTATTTTCTGTTGTGTTGGGGTTGAATTGGAGGATAGCACTGAGAGCACCACCCACCACAGACAGAGCTTCAGCCACACAATATCTCTGGAGCACTTCATATCAGTATCAGCGGGGTAGCCAGCAGGTTAAACCAATAAAGTGCGTTATTAAACAAAAGACCCTACAGAGGGACCTGCTGGAATTACATCCTTCCTCTGCTATGAGTCTGTCGCACAGAGACAAGCCAACAACTGAGGGAGACTTCCTGGAAGCATTTCTGTAAATATTGTTGCAGTATATACAGAAAGCACTTGGCATATCCTACAATCCTTAAATGGTACATAAAGGCCACATATATTACACTACTTCTTTAATAATAAAAAAGGGAAACAAAAAACAAATATCCAAAATAATTTTCTAGTCACTGCTTCACTTTGGCACAAAGTCTTCCAGATACTTGGGCCAGTGGGCTGTCCTTCCAGATCGTAAATGGTGCAATTCTTGTGGGGCACATTATCAAGGTCTGGTAGTTCTCACTCTGCTGGGTTAGTATGTGTCCTCCAGTATTTGTATATTTTCTGTTAAACAAGCTTTTTGAGTGGTCTTCCAGAGATGTTGCCTGCTCCAATATGGGATGCCTTCCTACATCCTGACCTTGTGTTATGTGTTGAGTTACCCTGCCTACAGTGATGTCTGGTGTCAGTCTGGTATGAACTTCATTCAGATTGCAGAGAACTGGGATACTCCTTCACAACTATCTCTGCCTTTCCACTACTCTGTGGACAGTGAGGTGATGTTATCTGCTAATCAAACTAGTCATACAGACTAGTCAAACAACAGCTTTACATAGTCATACTCACAGAATCACACCTTTATAATTAACTCCACAAGCACCACCATCTCTGAATATGTCATATTCTACCAGCACAATAGACCCAGCAGAAGCAGCAGCACAGTGATATACAGTAGGAAGGGAACTGCCCTGGGAGTCCTCAACATTGACTCTGTATCCATGAAATCACATGGCATCGGGTTAAACTTGGGTAAGGAAACCTGCTGATTACCACCTACTGTCCCCCCTTGGCTGATGAATCAATACTCCATGTAGAACACCACTTGGAGGAAGCATTAGGAGTGGTAAGGTCACAAAATGTACACTGGGTGGGGGAATTCAACTTCCACCACCAACCGTGGCTCAGTAGCGCCACCGATCCAGCTGGCCGAGTGTTAAAGGACATTGCAGCTATATTGGGTCTGCAGAAGGTGGTGAGGGAATCAATAAGAGAGAATATTTGATATTTGACATTGAACATAGATAAGGTTCAATATTTGATCTCGTCCTTCTCAATCTACCTGTCACAGATGCATCTGTCCACAACGGTATCAGTAGGAGTGACTACCACATGGTCCTTGCAGAGGCAAAATCATGTCGTGTGGCACTTACCACCATGCTAACTGGGGCAGACTGTGAACTGATCTAGCAACTTGGGATTGGGCATCCATGAGGCACTGTGGGCCAACAGCATTAGAAGAATTGTACTTAACCACAATCTGCAACCTCATAGCCCAGCATATCCCCGCTCTACCATCACCATCAAAACAGGGAACAACCCCAGCAATGACCCCAGCCCAATGCAGGAGGGCATGCCTGGAACAGCACAAGACACACTTCAGAATAGAATGAGGGAACAACCTGGAGAATCTACAAGACAGGACTACTTGCATGCCAAGCAACATAAACAGAATGCATTAGACAAAGCTTATGATCCCACAACAAACAAATCAGGTCTAAGCTCTGCAGCCCTGCCACACTCGGTTGTGAACGGTGATAGGCAATTAAACAACTCACTGGATGAGGAGGCTCCACAAATATTCCCATTCTCACTGATGCGGAAGCTCAGCACATCAGTGCAAAAGAGAAAGTTGAAACATTTGAAAGAATCGTCAGCCAGAAGTGCCGAATGGATGATCCATCTCGGCCTCATCCAGTGGTCCCCAGCATGATACATGTCGGTTTAGCCAATTTAACTTGTTCCACCTGATATCAAGAAATGGCTAAAGGCACTAGGTGCAACAAACACTACAAGCCCTGACAAGATTCTGGCAATAGTATTGAAGATGTGCTCCAAAACTGGCCAAGCTGTTCCAGTACAGTTACAACACTGGTATCTACATGACAATTTTTGAAAAATTTGAAAAATCAAGAAGCAGGACAAATCCAACCCAACCAATTACTGCCGCATTAGTGTAGTCACTATCATCAGCGAAGTGAGGGAATGGATCATTGACAGTGCAGCCAAGTGGCACTTGCTTAGCAACAACCTGCTCACAGAAGATCACAAAGGAAAATGGTTGTTGTGGTTGGAGGTCAATCATCTCAGCCACAGGACATTTTTGCAGGTGTTCCTCAGTGTAGTGTCCTAAGCCCAACCATCTTCAGCTGCTTCAGCAATGACTTTCCTTCAAAAGGCCAGAAGCAGGGACGTTCAATGATGATTGCACAATTTTTCAGCACCATTTGCGACTCCTCAGATAATGAACCAGTCCACAACCAAATGCAGCAAGTCCTGGACAATATCCAAGACTGAGCTGACAGACGGCAGCACACAAATGCCAGACAGACGATATCCAACAAGGAAAAATCCAGCTATCACACCCTAACATTCAATGGCATTACCATCACTAAATCCTCAGTATCAGTATGCTGAAGGGTTACCATTGACTAGAAACTGAACTGGAGTAGCCATATACACTTGTGGCTACAAGAGCAGGTCAGAGGCTAGGAATCAGTGCGATGGAATACCCTCTATTTGCCTGGATGAGTGCAGCTTCAACAACATTCAAGAACCTTGACACCATACAGGACATAGCAGCCCACTTGATATGCACCCCATTCACAAAGACTCACTACCTCCACCACCGTTGCACAGTAGCAGCAATTTGTACCATCTATAGGATGTACTGCAGCAACTCACCAAGACTTCTTAGACAGCACCTTCCAAACACACGACCTCTACCAACTAGAAAGACAAGGGCAGGAAATACATGGGAACACCACCACCTAGAAGTTGCCCTTCAAGACACACACCATCCTAACATTTGCCAGTCGTCTTGCAGTATTTTATCAATATTTTCTGCTTTTATAGGCTGGGCTTCAGCGCACGATCCACACTGACACTACAATGCCGTGCTGAGAGAGTGTTATATAAACCATTAAACCAAAGCCCTGTTTTCTCCCTAGTGTGGATGTGAATGATCCCCTGATCTCACTGAAAGGGAAGCAAGGATTTCTCCAAATGTCCAGACCAAAATTCAACCCTTGAAAAATATCATTGCAGCAACTTAAGTGGTTAATCATCATATTGTTATACACAAAGGGGCCTCCATATTTACCTTCAAAGCAGCTAATACAATTCATTGGAATGAATGGAAGGAATGTAAAAAGCGACAGAGAGTAATAGACTCAGCCCAATACATCACAGGCTCATCCCTACCTACAATCGGTAGTATCTACGTGGGGCGCTGCTTCAAGAAAGTAACATCTATCATCAAAGATCCCCACCATCCGGGCCATGCCATCTTTCCACAGCTGACATCAGGCATGATGTACAGAAGCCTGAAGTCCCACACCACCAGGTTCAAGAACACTTACTTCCTTTCAACCATCTGGTTCTTGAACCAACCTGCACAACCCTAATCACTACCCCAGGACGGCAGTACTATAACCACTTCGCACTGCGATGGACTTCAATTTTTTTGTTCTAATTATGTTCGTTCTTGTAAAACTTATGTACAATGTATGTTTAATTTACATTTTTCTTGTGAATGCTGCTTATCTGATGCTATGTGCCTGTGATGCTGCTACAATTAAATTTTCCATTGCACCTGTACATACTTGTACTTGTGCATATGACAATAAACTCCACATTTGATCTGTGGGACCTAGTCCAGAGCATGAAATTTGCTGTATAGATCCTAACCGTGATCTTATTTCTTAAATTAATGTACCAATCGGCTGCTCCTGAGTCATTGCATCCAATGAACAAACCTGGTCTGAAGGAGGATCTCATACAGAAGGGGGAAGCTTAGACTCCAATGAATAACCTAATCTGTAAAAGTCCATGATATCTTCAACCATTCCATTAAAAATGTAAGTACATTTGCCTGGAATTTGGGATACTGCAGCAGAAATCTCAAGAGTTTTTCATCATTGAATCAGGACTAAAATGCTTGGCTTTGGCAATCATGTGGTGACACTGAACTCTAGAAATATGCCCCGAGGATTGCTTAGCCCTAGATTTTTTCAAGTTCCTTTTAGGGTAGTGCATCAGATGCTGTGCTACAGTACAGCTGATCTCTTCCTGACCTATATACTCACAGTAGAAGCAATTCAACTGCAAATATCAATTCTCATAATTCTCTTGAAGTATTAAAATGTGTCCTTACTGAGGCAAAATTACATTTCTCACCGTGGCCGGCGGAGTATTACATAATCCTGCCAGCAATGCAAATGGCCTACCCTGAAGTTAATCGCTGCTCTCTGGGTGACAGCGTGTGTGTTTTCAGGCAGATGTACGGATGGCCTGTTCTTGCACTTAGCGGAGTTTAGAACCATGAATTAATGAGATCTGTGGAGCAGAAGGAATTCTGCCTGGTGCCTTTAGCTATATTTTGTGGCAGGGACTCTGTAGATATAAATCCCTGCTGCGTTGAAAAGCAGGTATCATCTCCTCACTTCATCAGAAGCCAGCACACGGCCGTAAATGGTTTCAGCCCACGGATGAACCCAGAGAACACCAGCAAAGGGAGGTTGAATTCACATTACAGCCCTTCTCAGGAACTCACCCTCCACTTGGTTCCAGAGGCTGGCTAGACTTCAGCCAACAGCTGATTTGCTCTCTTGTTGAAATATTCATGAGAAGAATGGAAATTGCTTCACACCAACCTTGTTCTCTTTATTCAGTTTTCAGGATTTGGGTTAACCCACCTCCAATGTTAGTTACAGTGTGAACACGCTGGAAGATGCGGTGAGGCTATTTAATTTAACCCTGCTCAGTGGTATGCCCATTCAATCCACAATAAGCTCCCATTTAGGCATAACAGCAGAAGATAGTGGAAACACTCAGCAGGTCAGACAGCAAATGTGGAGAGAGAAACAGGGTTAACGTTTCAGGTCAAAGACTGAGAAAGTGAGAAAATAAGTTACTTTTAAGTGGCAGAGAGAGTGAGGATGGGATGGATAGGACAAAGGGAACATCTCAGATAGGGTACGGTTGCCCAGGCATTTCCAGAGTTTACAGTGTGTCAGGTCGGTAGGTCAATGAGGGACAGAGAGAGAGAAAACAAGCAGAGGATGAGTAAAAGCTGTGAAATGCATGTCAGAGCTGTTGCTGAAACCTGAAACGAAAGGAAAATGTTGGAAGTGCCTGGCAGATCAGGAAGTGTCTGTGGAGAGTGAAAACCTGAGTTCATTTACAAACTGTATGCAAATGATCTGCATTGTGGGAGCTCTGGTTTTCCAGCCCTGGGTTATGTCCGGGCCAAACTCCAGATTGTGACAACCAAATGGAAAATGACAGGAGGTTGTCTGCTGTTGCCCACTCATTGTTGGGAGTTTTGGGTCACCTCGATATGTGCTTGCAGCTCTGCACATCCCAGCATCTCACAAAGGTTTGGTTTCAGGTAATGGCAAAATAAAAACCTTCAATTGTACAACATCTTCAGCTGATGTTCCCTCTATCACTAAGTCGGAAATGGGGATGCTAGCTGATGATGGCACAATGCTCAATTCCACTCGCAGCTCCTCAGCAAGTGGATCAGTCCATGCCTACGTGTTGCAAAATCCAGATAACATTCAGTAAGGGCAGATAAGTGACAGGTCACGTTAGTGCCACACAAGTACTGGGCAGCAAGAGAGGGTCAAATGAGACATCATTGTAAGTAAATGCCATCAACATCCTGCAATCACCATCAACCAGAAACATAACAGGACCTGGCACATAATAAGTGAGGTACAAGAGCACATCAGAGCCTGTGTGCCCTATGGTGAGTGATCCTTCTCCCGATACCATCCACAGGGTGCAAGTCAGAAATATGATGGAATGCTCTCCACAACATTCAAGAAGCTGGACACCATCTAGTTCAAGTCAACCTTTATCAGTTCCCAACCATCATCCAAAACATTAACTCCGTCACATCAACACACTGTGGGCGTAACGTGTACCATCTACAAAATGCACTGCAGTTATTTGACCAGACCACACTGACCACACCTCTCAAACCCGCGACCTCAGCCACAAAGAAGGACAAGAGCAGCAGATGCAAGGGAACACCACCACCTGCAGGTTCCCCTCCTAGTCACAAACCAGCCTGATGTGGAAATATATTGCCGGTCCTTTGTCTTCACTGGGTCTAAATGCTATAATTCTCTCCCCTGCAGTGTCCCCAGCTGGACTGCAGCAGTTCAAGAAGGTGGCTCACCACCCCCTTCTCAAAGGCAATAAATGCTGCCCATGCCAATTATGCACGCACGCCATGACTTCAGGGTATCCCAGAGAACTCAGTCTTTCAAATATGTTTTTGAAGTCTAATTGCAGTTATAGCATAGAGAAATGCAACACAGAGAAATGCAACACAGAGAAATGCAACATAGAGAAATGCAACACAGAGAAATGCAACATAGAGAAATGCAGAAAAAAAATTGCAGGTAGTCCAGTAACGCTGGCACAGAAAGAGATAACGCTGAGTAAGCTGAAGGAGAAACCATTGCAAATGTTCCCTGGCTACCATTCAATAGCTACAAAGCAACAATGCGGACAATCAGCAGATACACTTCTAAACACCCCATCAGTCCCCTGAACCCATACTGGATGCAGTGCCTTCACAGAACAGAAATGGCAGAGGGAAAACACCAACAACCATTGTTTGCAGTGAAGAATGCCTTCATGTTTACAATCACTAGGAAAAATATGAATGATTGGACAGCAAGAGTGTATCCAATGACATCTGGAGATAATGAAACCAACCATGTTTGTGGGCCGGGGAGTGCTTTACAGAATAATTATGGTATCTTCAATGGCATGAGAAGAACTGCTTCTTTTTATGATACTTGTTTCATTAATTTTGCAGATATGGTTTTATTGATGAAACATCAGTGAGTTCCACACCTTGATCCATTTATTAATTTCCTTGGAAGATCAGGTAAATTATCCCCTTCCCCTACTGTGAAGACTGATGAACAGTAATTGTTCAAGGAGTCTGCCATTTCCTTATTCTCATTAGCAAAATTGCCTCCTATTTGTTTTTATGGGCACCCATTACCCTTGACTTCCCTTTCTCTTCAAGTAGCTTTATGTATTAATCTTCATTTTTCTCACAAGCTTCTTTTTTGCACTCCTTTCCTGGAGCCCTTACAGTATCTTTTTGTCCTCTTTTGCGGCTGTTTATTGCTTTCTGGATTATTAATTGATTGGTTAGTTGCTCAGGGAGATACTATTAAATGGAGAATTTGTAAGTTTTAAATACAAGGACAGTTTGACTCTAGCACGGGGATTCAATATCAACTAAATTCTACTTACTGGAGATTGACAATATGATCAATGTTTATATAGAAGCTTTATCAAAGCAAGGCATTTCACAGCACCTCACAGCAGAGTAATCAAACAGAAGTTGACAATGAGACATGCAAAGAGATCTTAGTTCATCAAAGAAGTTGGTTTTAAGTTACATCTTAAAGGTGGAGAGATGGAGGATGGTAGTTATAAGGAGAGATTGGATAGGTTGGCTTTATTCCCACTGGAACATAGGTGGCTGAGGGGTGACCATATAGAGGTTTATAAAATTATGAAAGGCATAGTTAGAATAGATAGTCAGAGGTTTTTTTTCCTCAGTCAGGGGAGTCTAGAACAAGAGGTCAGAATTGAATTCCAACAGCAGGGCCAGAGAAATGAAGGCAGAACCAACAATGGTGGAGTGATGAAAATTAGGAATGGACAGGGATTAGAGGAGTGCAGAGATTTGGGAGAGATGTGGATCTAGATGTTGTTACAGAAACAGAGAGGAGCAAAGCTATGGTAGGATTTGAAAAGGAGGATGAGAACTTTCAAACTGAACAGAACAGGAGCTGGTGTTCGTCACCGAGACTGGCTGTGGCCATCAGTTTCCAATGAATATTGTGTGAATGCTGAGGTTAGAAGCTGGAACAGCACATGGACTGGAGAAGGTAAATGTTGTAGTTTGTTCACCTAAATGATTATGGTTTGTGGCACAGCAGAGGTTCCTGGATTTCATTTCAAACTGATGTAGTTGGATCATTGATCTACCCCTAGAATACTAGTGTCACAATCAAACTCATCTCTTGGTATCAAAGAATCATAGAATCATAGAAACCTACACCACAGTAACAGGCCCTTTCAGTGCACCTTGTCCATTCCAATGGTGATTCCTATCTATGCTAATACCATTTGCCTATGTTAGCCCCTTACCCCACTACACCTTTTCTATTCAAATACCTGTTCAAATGCCTTTTAACCATAGTAATTGTATCTGCCTCCACTACCTCCTCTGGCAACTTGTGCCAGATATTCACCACCCTCTGTGCGAAAAACCTACCCCTAAGATCTCCTGTAAATTGCTCCCCTCTCACCTTAAACCTCTGCCCTCTTGTTCTAGACTCCCCTGACCTAGGAAAAAAAATCTCTGACTATCTATCCTATCTATGCCTCTCATAATTTTATAAACCTCTATACGGTCACCCCTCAGCCACCTATGTTGCAGTGAGAATAAGCCCAGCTTATCCAATCTCTCCTTATAACCACCACCTTCCATTCCAGTCAACATCCTTGAGAATCTTTTCTGTACACCCTCTGTTGAACTGTACACAATACCTCAAGTGCAGTCTAACCAATGTTTTGTACGACTGCAACATGACGTCCCAACTCTTATACTCAGTGCTTTGGCCTGAAGAAGGCATTTGAAGGCACGCATACCAAATACATTCTTCACTACCCTATCCACCTCTGTTGCCATTTTCAGAGAGCTGTGGACTTACACCCCAAGATCTCTCTGTACATCAATGCTCCTAAGGTCCCTACCATTTACTTTGTATGTCCTACCAGCACTTGACATCCCAAGGTGCATTATCTCACACTTGTCCAGATTAATTTCCACCTGCCACCAACTCTGCCCAACTCTAGCTGATCTATGTCCTGCTGTTTCCTTAAACAACCTTCTTCCATATTTATGACTCCACTAATTCATGTGTCATATGCAAACTACTAATCAGATCACCTACATTATATATATTTTTTTTTGATATTGACATAGATAGATAGATAGATAGATAGATAGATAGATAGATAGATAGATAGATAGATAGATAGATAGATAGATAGATAGATTTATTTATTTTGTTGTTTGTTATATATAAAACATACAGTATATTTATAGACACACACATATATGTATACACTGAAGGTCCAGCACTGATCCCTGTGGTATGCCACTTGTTACAGACTTCCAGTCAGATCTTATCTTAACCTTCTGGACCAGCCTACCATGTGGGACGTTGTCAAAAGCCTTACTGAAGTACTTCTTCATTTTTCCAACACTTGTTCTACTTTAGCCTCTGAAATTTTTCATGATGTTCACTCATATGCTTGGCTTTTCCTGATTAAACTTCCTAAACTTGAAGTCTCTCCCTTGATGCTGTTCAACGTTACACCCTCATCTTGAGATTGGATCGGTTAACGGATGCTTTAATCTGCCAATTATGAATAGAGACAACTTAACCCAAGTCGATCATGCCAGCAATCATTTCCAGCTGAACTAGCCCATCGGGAAATTGGACAATGCCCTTGGGTGTGCTATTCACACAAGTATATTTAATGTTTCTTAGGCATTAGATGTGCATGGAATGACATCACTGCTCATGCAACACCCATTACTATTCTTACCAACATAAATTGGAGGTTTTGGGTTCAACCCATGGCCATTGCTGAACAGTCTCAGTTCAACCAAGAGCACACCACACCATCTTTCTGCTTTTGCCACTATTTAATGGGATTTTCTGCTGACACTGAGACACTTAACTGGGCAGCTTTAGAACTCACTGCAGGTTTCTTAACACCTTCCAAAGTCTAGAGTGTGCTGAAGCTAACAGGGGAGCTTAACCCAGCACTTAGCTGGCGACATGCTCATTCAGTGGCGACACCATTATCAGTACTCCATCCAAGGAGGTGTCGGTATGGCCACTCAGGGTGTGTTAGGGACGGCAGGACAGGATGCAAAAAAATGACCACTTGTGAGGTGCCTACTCCCACAGAACTTGGATAAATGGGGAGATGGGTTTTCTCTGAAAGCCAGCAGAGACTCAATGGGCCAAATGGCTCCTTTAATGTTGTAAATAAATAAATCAATAACAACCCTCCATCCCATGATTAGTTCAGTAGTTCAAAGAGTTGCTGATGCTGCCACTATTTTTTCTGAGGTGGCACAGTGGCTCACTGGTAGAGCTGCTGCCTCATGACTCCACTGTCCCGGGTTCAATCTTGACCTCGGGTGCTGTCTGTGTGGAGTTTGCATGCTCTCCCTGTGACTGCGTAGGTTTCCCCTGGGTGCTCCGATTTCCTCTCACATGCCAAAGACCTGCAGCTCCCTTCCAGTTCCCTGACTCCTGACACCAATTTGCACCCCTTAACACCTGATGAGCGCTGCTACGACAAGAACTATTCACATAGAAAGATCATCGAGGACACCACTGATCTTAAAAACAAGATTCCATTATCTGCATCAGCCAGAGTGTCCACAGTTTCTGCCCCGTGGATACGGAGCCTTCATCGTCCACTGCTCACTGTACAACCTGGCCAACCAGAGTCAGCCGTCAATGCTGGAGGAAGGGCAGCATACTGATTGCTGAGCCAACGTCACAGCAAGAGGTATCACCTTTCAGAGGGAGTGTGGCTACAAGGGGCTCCCTGGTGGAAAAATATTTCTCATGAGGAACCTGCAAAGTCATAGATCCCAATTCAGTGAAAGGGACCTTACCCAAACTCCAATCCTTAATACCAAAATCATTCACCAGTAACCAACTGAATCACATGAAAAAGCCTCAGATCCTCCACCGGCACTATTGTAGCACATTACTGAATCAATCAGAGATCAGTGGGGAGAATAAAAATATCAATAACACAGGATCATTGTAACTGGGTGCTTGAGGATCAGCATGGAGTGAAGAGCTCTTTCTGTACTGAATGACTCTAAGAGCCTTCATGACAATCCCGAACCCAATAACTGAAATCCCTCACTCCCACTGAGTTCAATGGTGGGCAGCTCACACTGACATGTTCTGGAAGGACATTCTGTGTTGTTCAAGGGAGTGGAAATTCTCAGACCTGGAGGAAACGGTTGGAGCCACCCCCTGCCAGGCTCTTCCTATGGTGGCCCTCCCTATCTCCTGCCCTCCCTGGCATACAGGACCTCCTTCCTGGCATTTTTCACTGGTGGGACTCAATCTCGGAAGTCTCTCCCTTGCCCTTCCCCCATGGCTGCCAAGGGGAGTGCCATCCCTCCCTTGACCAATGTGCCAAGGATTGTTGGAACCTGTTTCCCACTGATTGTGGTCCCATCAGTAACAGTGTAGGTCCCCATCTCAGAGCATGATTCAGGGTGGAAGCCACATTAACACTGCTTCACATGTCTGTTTGGCCAAATTCACAAGTCTTTGCTGGAAAGCAGATGGATGTTAATGTTAGATGCAACACTGATTTAATGTACCAAAAAAAAAAGTGAAACTTATTTTCAATGTATCTGTTCCTTACCTTATACCACTGGATTTATACATTCTCCCTCTCTCTCCTCTCTCAAGACACTTGCTTGGTTGAGACTATCAATTAGACATTTACTTCTCAAAATCAGTCTTTTTCTCCCACGTTATCTTTGCTCCAGCTGAACATTATTCAGTGTAAATATTGCCTTAATGAGGAACATGAAAGCACTTGGAATTAAAATTTAATCTGACTAGGAACTGAAAAAGCTTTTTCACTTTCCCAGTTCTGAATTATCATAAATCAATACCAATCTGAGTTATATTGTTATATCTAGTTAAGAAAAGCATTACCCCACATTCACTCAAGTATAGCTTGACGTACTCATTAGTGGAACCAAACATTAACTGTGTAAGGTCCTTTATTGTTTACTTAAGTAGCCATGGTTCTTATCATTAATCCATATGTTTGCTCCCAGTAAGGATTCTTACAAACATCTTTCTGTTGCAGCTTTAGGCTGTTTCTCGTATATTACTGTGGCACACCTTGTTCGGTAAACTAAAGTCATGCTAAGATGAACTGGATAGCTGTGGATGTACAGTGAAGGATCATCCCTGGTATCAACCCGGCCTCAGTGAGAGCACCTCACCTCAGAGAGAGCATACTAGGGTCACAGCAAGTAGAGCTGCTGCTTCACAATGTCAGAGACCTGGGTTCAATCCTGACCTCGGGTGCTGTCTGTGTAGAGTTTCTACGTTCTTCTTGTGATCATATGGGTTTCCTCCGAATTGCTCTAGTTTCCTCCCACATTACAAAGATGTGTGAGTTGGTAGGTTAATTGGCCGCTGTAAATTGTCTCTTGTGTGTAGGTGAGGGGCAAATCTGGGGGGAGTTGATGAGAATGTGGGAAGAATAAAAAATGGGATTAATGTGCATGGGCGATTGATGGTCAGCATGAACTCAGTGGACCGAGGGGCCTGTTTCTGTGCTACATCTCTCTGTCATTCTATGATTCATCACTGTTTGTCATTTATATAAACAGTTTGGATGAGAATGTACAAAGCATGGTTAGTAAGTTTACAGGTGACACGAAAAAAATGGTGGTATTGTAGACAGTGAAGAAGGTTATCAAAAGTTACAGGGGGGATCTTGATCAGCTGGGTAAGTGGGCTGAGGATTGGCAAATGACTTTCAATTCAGGTGAGTGTGAGCTGTTGCAATTTGAGAAGTCAAACCAGGGTAGAACTTTTACAGTGAACAGTAGGGCCCTGGATAGTATTATAGAAGAGAGGGGCCTGGGATTACAAGTACATAGTTCTCTGAAAGTGGCATCACAGGTGGACTTCATCAGTCAGGGCCTGAGTTATAGGGAGAGGTTAGGAAGGCTAGGACTTTATTCCTTGGAGCATAGGAGACAGTGGGGTGACCTTATAGAGGCGTATAAAATTATGAGGGGCATAGATAAATTGAATCCACACAGTATTTTCCCTAGAGAAAGGGAATCAAAAATTAGAGGGCATTGGTTTAAGGTGAGAGGGGGAAGATTTAAAAGAGACCTGAGGGGCAGTATCTTCACACAGAGGGTGGTGGGTATATGGAACGAGCTGCCAGAGGAAGTGGTTGAGACAGGTACAATAACAACATTTAAAAGGCAGTTGGATAGGAAAGGTTTAGAGGGATATGGGTCAAATACAGGCAAATGGGATTAGCTTAGATGGGTGTCTTGGTTGGCATGGATGAGTTGGACTTAAGGGCCTTTCCATGCTGGTCCATGATGTTTCCATGCTAATTCCATGATGCCATGACTGTATGACTCCAGAGATCTTAGCATAATCTGGACTTTCCCTGCAGGACGTTGCTGAGGTGTCAGCTTTCAGCTGTTAAACTGAGACCCACCTGCCCTCTTGGGTGGATGTAACAGACCATGTGAAGAAGAGCATGGGAGATCAGCCTGGCGCTTGAGGCAACATTTATCCCTCAAACAACATCTAACAAAAGATGACCTGTTCCTCATCACATCGCTTCTGGGGATCAGCAGGCAGAATTAATTGAATTAAGATTTACAATCAGCTTTGATGGAATCTAAACTCACACTCACCTCATCTACTAGTCCCCTGGGTTATTAATCCAGTATTGTGCCCACTACAACACCTGGTATATGTACCTGAATGTTGTGTAGTGTCTCTCTGCTGTTTCGTCTCATGCCTGGCCAATCTCCTTTCCCCTCTGTTGGCCGGGAATGCCTAATTTCCTGCTGCTTCATGCCATGTATAAAGAATCTCACCCTTCCTCACACTTCCCTCTCCTTCCAGACAATCCATACCCAGACCTGATGGCTTATCATCAAGCTGTTAGCTTATTAAGATGCTCTACTGGGTACCACAGCCTGAAACATTCACTCCATTCACAGTGACTGCAGTGTGTGCATCAAAAAAATGCACTGTAGTAGCTTCTCAAGACTCCTGCTAGAGCACCCATCCCCATCACCAAATCCATCACCTCTAGTGCCAACAAAGGCAATAGCAGTGGCAGTGGTCAGATAGGAACACCACCACCAGCCACACATTACATATCACCTTGCCTTCAAAATATATCACTTCTCCTTCATCATCGCTGGGTCTAAATCCTGGATCTCCCCACCTACCACATTGTGGAGTACCTTCACTAGACCACTGTAGTGGTTCAAGAAGCTGGCTCACCAGTTCAAGGGCAAATAGCTGTTGGCAATAAATGTTGGTGTTTCCAGTCCCAGCCACATCCATTTCAAAATAATAACCATTTCAGCAGAATTACTGACATTGAATTCTGATTGTACCCAGTAAACAGAAGATGACCCAAGGAAAGCCAAGCAGAATGTTAAAAGCTGAAATTCAATTGTCCTTACAAAGGCATTGAAATTCAGTGCCAAAAACTTGCCATTGTGACACCTTGATCTTACCTGGTCAAAAGTTAGCATATAATCTCCATTGAGGGTATGACAAGCAGTCTGAGTCTCTTCCTGGAAGGCTACCTGAGTCTTTGCCTATGCAGCAACACAGCTCAGGAACTAGGGCGTGAAAAGACCATATCTTACAGAATAATATTAATGACAAACCCAACACCATACAGGGCAAGCCCACATCCCATTCCAATCATTCCTGATTCTGAAAAAAAAAATGCGCCCTGCCAATATGGACATTTTTGGCTAGGTCTCACCATAGACACAATGGTGAGACAAAAAGCTGTCTGATGTTATTAACATGTAAATCAGTCAGTTTCTGAGGCTGCACACATGCAATGGAATAAAGTGACCACCCAAATTTTTAAAAATCCCCAAAAAGCTGCTTTGAAATGAAACCACGGTATCTGATCATTCTTCAGATGTTGGATGATACTAAATAAACATACCAATAAAGGTCAGGATTGTCTGCTCCAGTGCAGGTACCTACTGCTGTAGGCAGTATTAATCACTGTCAAACTGTTGCATGGAAAATTAAATTCTACAGATGTGAAGTCTCATTCCTTCAGATTTTACTTAATGCTGAAGCTTTTTAAAATGTAAAAAAATCATATTTTGATATTTTCTTTTTCACTTCTATCATCTCTTAATGGAACATTTCTCTATTGTGCTTATTGTACATGATTTGACTCTAGTTAAGTATTCTAACTGCCCCCTCCTAGTCCATCCTCTTATGGGTGGCGGGGGGGGGGGCTGGAGCTTTGCCCCTTTTGAATAAGTTTCATTGATTCTCTTAAAACGTCCACAGACAAATGCTAAGAACACTTCTACTGTATCAAGTGTACCTTCCTGAAAATGAGTTGACGAAATCTACACATGCATCAACATACAAATCGATATACTGTTTTATTTATAAAGTGGGGAGGGTGATAGCAAATTGACCGTGAGACTGCATTATTTGAAAATGGATTGAGCATTCTGGTTCGATGCCCTTTAGTTTAGAATTTTGGACAGGGAACGGAGTGATAACTGATTGTTACAGGGCAGCTCACACTGGTGCTCCGTGCCGCTAGTTCCAATTCGGCAACCTTCAGAGGTCTTCCCAGGAGACTGATAACTATTATAGAAACAACAGATCCCGACTGTCGATTGTGCAGTAGTGAAGAATAATTACACAAACAATGGGGAGACCCAACGCACTAGGAATAATGGAACCATGGTTTGAGGACAGTGAGATGCGGGGTCCTGCATTTAGCATCGGTGCCACAGAGATCCTATTGCCCATCCTGTCTGCATTGGTTCGATCTAATGAGTCCCTCTAGACCACTACCTCTCCATAGTCCTGCCATCCATAAGAGAAACTCGACCTCCATAAGACAATGAAATCGTTCGATGGAAAGCGAGGAGGGATAGGGAGGTGGGGCGAGAGGGGTGGGAGAAGGGAGAGGTGTGAAGAAGGAAAAAGTGGGTCTCGATGACAACAGTTCGGAAGCTTATCTTGGGCGCTGGGCGCAGGAGGCTGGAAGATCACTGTTGTTCAGCAGGGGGCGCGGAGTGTGAATATCCAACGAGATAACGAAACCACCGGGACGAACACGCCTGGATTTCAGCACCACGGCCGTGTGACAGCTCCGTATGGCAAGGTGAGATTTCAAAATTGGAAGAGGGTTTACGTTTTCTGCCATGCTGAATGAGAGACAGGAAGAGCGGGATTACTTCGCTCGACTGCACCACAGCTGGGGTCTCTAACACAGGCCATCTCCACGGGGCAGAGAGGGAGAAAGAGGGAAAAAACGGAGGAAATTCAGCGCGGCGAGGGATCTGCTTAGCCCCGTCCTCTCTGCCGGACACAGCTCGAGATCGGATCTGCCTCTCTCCTCTCTCTTCAGGTTTCTGAGTTGTCGGCTGGTGATTAGTCGGTTTCGAGACTGGGTCAGCACTGGTCAGTTCCAGGAGCGGCTCCGCTCAGGTCAGTTTCAGGAGCGGTTTAGCACTGCTCAGTTTCAGATCGCTTCGAATATCACTCCAGGACACTGCCGATGAATTTTATCGTTCACCCGGTGCGCCAGCACAGCTTTGTAGGTGACATTTAACGCTGTGGATGCACTTTCCTTGTTTTCAGACTCGGCGCTCTCTGCAGTTTTGGGTCTAACTACTACTCTTCCTGGGATTCTAGTCAGCTCCGTGTTGCTGGGAACACATTACTGGATCCCCGCCTTTGTCCCCTCGCCACGTTATCATACATTCATTTTCTCTATCCACTCCCAACTTTCAGTTCAGAAATGACCCTTTGTGTCCATCAAAACTTCGGATCTCCCGGATCGGGACCTTAAGGGCCGAAATAGTACGCAAATTAACCAAGGAAGGTAACTACGGGTATCACTTGGGACAATGGGCGAAGCCGGATCACACCGTTTGTAGAGCCGGTGCCCGGGGAGTGAGTGGACTGTCACAATCTAACCTTTGAAACTTGAATACAGCGTCACAAAGAGCAAGTTCCCGATTCAGGGAGAAAGGAACCGAATTCAAGATAATCCGAGACAACCGTTGAAGGTAGGATCTCGTGGGTTTTCCAATTCCTTCACATTTGGTTGTTCCACAGAGCATGCATTATTTGATTATGTGCAAAACACCACTGATTTTGTGTTTGGCGAGCTCTTTGCAACGTGCGCGCTGTCTGAGAATCCAGCAATATGTCTAGTTTTAATAAATGATATTTCCACAGCACAGTCTAATCTGTTGCTGGACACCGGGAGCCAGCTCTTTCCGTGGCTTCCTTTTCTGGGGGGGTATGACCTGCATTTTGCACCACTCAATGTTAGGGATGTGGAGTAAACCGACAGTGGAGTGCTCAAACAGTGCAGCGTTGCACTGCCCACTGGAAGTGGGCGCACAGGCTCCCGCTGCTGGCTGCAGAAAACTACCCTGCCCTGCCGGGTGAATGGGAAGCCCGGATGGGAACATATCTGGGCTCCAAATTACTGTCACCTCGGTGAACAAGACAGCGAGAGCACTGGCCTACACGTTGCCTCTACAGCCTTTCCCAAGCGGACACAAGGGCTGACCCAGGTGGCCGGGAATGGGTCTGACAAGTTCCACCTGACTGGGGTGACGTGGAGAAATAAAATATGACAAAGTGTGCCCCCAAATAAAGGACACTCCACTAATGACCAGCGAAGTCCCCACTTAAAGGGTGTAGTTAGTCTAGAACATCACAGGGGTTGAAACCCCAACTTTGATGTCACCTCCACATAAGTCCCTTTCTCTCCACTTTTTCCCCGCTGCACTGAACATTGAGAACGTCGCGCGCTTCCTGCTATGACTCTCCAACTAAGTGTAGGGTGGAAGGTGGGGGAGAATGGGCATTGAACCCCAAGAGAAGACCGGCCACTGGAGGATGGATGCTGAGGGGAGAAAGATCATTGAAGGGCAGAGGTTGAGAGAGGAGAGGTCATTGAAGGGCAGAGGTTGAGAGAGGAGAGGTCATTGAAGGGCAGAGGTTGAGAGGAGAGGTCATTGTAGGGTGGAGGTTGAGGGAGGAAAGGTCATTGCAGGGTGGCGGGTGAGGGAGGAGAGGTCACTGAAGGGTGGAGGTTGAGGGAGGAGAGGTCACTGAAGGGTGGAGGGTGAGGGAGGAGAGGTCATGGAATGTGGAGGGTGAAGAAAACTGTCACTGGGAGATGAGGGAGGGCGGGTGAATGAAAAGTAGATGAAGGATCATTAATGAGTGGAAGTGTTGGAGAAAGTTCACTGAATTATATATAAATGGAATGAGCAATTCATTGCTGTGAGGGAAACCAGCAAGAAGAAATACCAAGAATGCGTTAACCTCAGGTATAAATCATCTCCTCTAACCCACAGTCGTCCGTGCTGCATTCAGTGCTGTCTCTGAGAAAGGATGGCATATCAATATAAATTTAAAATGAAGGAATAGAATTGAATGGTCAAATTCCACACTCACTGTTACAACTGCCACCTGAGCATGAACTTTAACTAAATTCCTGCATCACTGTAGATCCCAACAGGTACCAATATTTAATCTCCCAAATTCAGTCATTTTGCTATGAGGCAAAATGACTCCAACCGAGCCACAATGAGTAAGGCAATGTTTTCCTCTTTCCGTAGTTTAATTGCCTTTGTGTTCCATCAATTGTGCAGTTGATAAGCTTTTATCCAGGGTAATGCCATATGCTAGCAATGAGTTCTGTAGCACATCACAGCTGCAAAGCCGGGTACCACTTTTCTGGGAACATCACCAAATATCGAGGGCTTTTCAAGTCCTTCATTTCCTCCCAGGATACTTTACAGACTCCTTGTATATATCTTTTTCCAACAAGACTCAGGTTCACTTTCAATTCTTCTGTAAGTTGTACATTGACTTCATTGCTATAATCATTGGAATCACTTTGAAATAATGTCCCTCTGCTTGCAAGCTTTCTGGCATGGTTCTGGAGGACTGGAAGGTCGCAACTGTAGTTCCGCTGTTTAAGAAAGGAGGGAAGCAGCAAAAGGGAAACTACAGGCCTATTAGTCTGACGTCAGTGGTTGGAAAGTTATTGGAGTCAATCCTCAAGGACAAGGTTATGGAATACCTAGAGGTGCATGACGAGATGGGTCCAAGTCAGCGTGGTTTCCTTAAGGGAAGATCCTGCCTGACCAACCTATTGGAATTTTCTGAGGTAATCTCAAGTAGGATGGACAAGGGAGAAGTAGTGGATGTTGTGTATTTGGATTTTCAAAAGTCCTTCGATAAGGTGCCGCACAAGAGGCTGCTTAATAAGATGAGAGCCCATGGGATTACAGGAAAGATATTAGGATGGGTGGAGCATTGGCTGGTTGGCAGAAAGCAAAGGGTGGGAATAAAAGGATCCTGTTCTGGTTGGTTGCCGGTTACTAGTGGTGTTCCACAGGGGTCGGTGTTGGGGCTGCTTCTTTTTACACTGTATATCGATGACTTAGATTATGGAATGAATGGTTTTGTGGCTAAGTTTGCAGATGACACCAAGATAGGTGGAGGAGCAGGAAGTGTTGAAGAAACAGAAAGGTTGCAGAGTGACTTGGACAGTTTAGGAGAATGGGCAAAAAAATGGCAGATGAAATACAATGTTGAAAAATGTGCCGTTGTACACTTTGGAAGAAGAAATAAATGGGCAGATTATTATCTAGATGGGGAGAAAATTCAAAATTTGGAAGTGCAAAGGGATTTGGGGGTCCTCATGCAGGATACCCTAAAGGTTAACCTCCAGGTTGGGTCAGCGGTAAAGAAAACGAATGCTATGTTGGCATTCATTTCAAGAGGAATAGTGTATAAAAGTAAGGATGTGTTGATGAGGCTCTATGGGGCACTGGTGAGACCTCATTTGGAGTACTGTGTACAGTTTTGGGCCCCTTATCTTAGAAAGGATGTATTGATGTTGGAGAAGGTTCAGAGGAGATTTATGAAGATGATTCCTGGAATGAAAGGGCTGATATACAAGGAGCGTCTGTCAGTTCTTGGACTGTATTCACTGGAGTACAGAAGAATGGGAGGGAACCTCATAGAAACATTTTGAATGTTGAAAGGACTGGACAGAGTAGATGTGGCTAAGTTGTCTTCCATGGTGGGTGAGTCCAGGACAAGAGGGCACAGTCTTAGAATTAGAGGGTACCCATTTAGGAGAGCGATGCAGAGAAATTTCTTTAGCCAGAGGGCCATGGATTTATGGAATTTGTTGCCACATACAGCAGTGGAGGCCCGATCATTGGAGGTGTTTAAGGCAGAGATTGATAGGTATCTAATTAGTCAGGGTATCAAGGGATATGGGGAAAAGGCCAGGAATTGGGGCTAGATGGGAGAATAGTTTAGCTCATGGTGAAGTGGCGGAGCAGACTCGACGGGCTGAATGGCCTACTTCTGCTCCTTTGTCTTGTGATCTTGTGATATTCTTGTTCGTTCTTTTTTTTCATTCATTTGCCTGACGTAAAATTTGACATCCAATTATTTTTGTATTATTTCATTTCTTGCAAATCTGATTTAAGTAGGAATTCTTCGTATGTAATAGTACTTGTTCTTATTAATCTAACATTACATCCTTTGTATTCTCACTTATTCCTTTAAACAGTCTGCTTTAATTGTTCGTGCATTGTCACATCATATTCCCACATCCTCATTGCATGATTTTCTTTCGGAATTGCATTTAAACAAACTATGCACAATTTCTCAGCAATGTATGATTAAGTTTTTCATGCAACAACATACAATGGAAGACAAAGATACAAAGGAAAAAATTGAGTAGAAAAATTTTCATATCAGAATTGCAAATTATATCAGATTATTCCTTGATCCTTTGCTGTAAATCAGAAATCTTGTTGAATAAACTTCGTAAGATTTAGTTTTGTTACGTGTGGAATATCACTTTCTTTTAACATGAGTCTACAGTTCGGAGGACTTCTGCAACCAGTGATCATTATTTTATTTGTCTTAATGTCATTGCCATAGATATGCAAATATGAAAGCTTTGGTGCATCACTCTGCCTGCTGGGCATTGGCCCGCCTTTCATCAGTAAAGGAAGTTTGAACGAGATGGGTTCTTCCCCATCTCGTTCAAACAAAAAACTTTCAGAACAGCAAGAAACCTTTCACCTTTCAGTCTAAAAGGAATTAAATCTCAATATGGGTTATAATTTTAAAGAAAGTGAAAAATCATAGAGTCATAGAGTTATACAGCATGGAAACAGGCCCACCAAGTCCATGATGTTCAAGGTGCCTTCCTGAGCTGGTTCCATTTGCCTGGGTTTGGTCCATATCTCCCTAAACCTTTCCATGTACCTGTCCAAATGTTGTTTAAATGTTGTAATTGTACCTGCCTCAACCACTTCCTCTGGCAGCCTGTTCACCACCCTGTGTGAGATCCCTTTTAAATCTTTTCCCTCTCACCTTACACCTATGGCTTCTAATGTCATTGCAGCTAAAGGAGAATAATAGCATGTGTTTAAATGTCTCGGTCACTGGGAGGCCATTTGTTTTCAGAACACAACTTTACAAGTAACTGCTGTTTATCAGAGGAGAGGCCCTCAAAACTTGCCCTCAGGGACACCACAGGGGTAATACTTACCGACAGGCGCCCTGTTAGTACATATGACCCCTGTGGTGTCCCTGAGGTGGGCCAGCTTTGTGGAGACCTCTTGGTGTCTGTGTTGGTCTTCAGCCATGTTCAGTTGTTGCAGGCTTAATTACCTTCACAGCGAGTCATTAGGGTGACTGGGCAACGTCTTATAGAGGGAGAAAGGAAACCAACTGCCTCCTTCACCCAGTCAGTCGGTCAACAGCTGATGTGGTGAAATGGGGCTATGCTGAAATACTCAGGAGCTGTGACTGCAGCAAGAGATTGCATGCAACACTTACTGGACTGCCCACTGTTCATGCATGGGGACCGTGCAGGGTTAAGGATCTTGTTAAGACCAACCTGCAATCTTTGTATTGCACTTGTAAAGAAAGGATCTACCACTCTGTTGGATGAACACAAGAAGAAAATACCATTCCTCTAGGTGCTATTAAGATACAGAGTATTTAAAAACCCAATCTCATTCAGATTCATTGGCTTTCACCCTTTGTCACGGCACTTAGCACTAGTAGCCCACAGCACATCACTAAAATGGCCAAAGATGCAGTTGAACCAGGCTTATGAAGCATGCACCAAAATGGGACCTGTGCAGGTTACGATGGGACCAGACGCAATGCGGCACAGCTACAGACACTTTGCTGCATACCAAACTAGGAAGGGCTACAGCTTTAAAGGGTCTCATCTAAATTAGCAGTTAGGAACGGCAAGCTTCACAGTCAAATCTGGAGTCAGGCAAGGCTACCCTCTCTTGTCTGACTTGTTGGTGTGTCATATGGGCCTTTTGCTGAATCAATCAGCAAGGACGTGGCCATTGGAACAGTGACAATCACAGACAGCGGGGCACTCAAGTCAAAGCCTCCCTGTGTACGGACACCATCCCCATCTTTTGCTCAGACCTGCTGTCAGTCCGCAGATCGATCAGCGTTTGTGGCAGGGCTCGGGGCAAAAGTGAAGTCGTGTCAATTGGCAACTGATCTAACCAGTCGTTTGTTCCTTTCATCGTCCTGTCTGATTACCCTGCTCCTGTTTGTCAGGTCACTGGCTCAGTATGAGAACCACCTCCCATGGAACTATGCACAAATAAGTTTCATGTCCTTACAAGAAATTGTCAGGGTGAACTGCGACCCATCGAGAACAGTTGCAGCAAATGCTTCCGCAATTCATTTATTGATGTTTTATAATAAGTGTGGTTGAACTTAGAAACCAGCATGTAAAGGACCACTAATTGCCATTTAAGCTTCCCTTGCTTGATTGTTGGTGTATAATTGAAGTGTGGTCACCAGGTTTGCTTAGGGAGTATGATTTCACAGGCTTCCTCTGAGCACCATTCCTCTCTTAGGGACTATCACATCCTGTGTAGCCAGGGCCCGTCTCCACTGACCACCAGGGGTGGAGGGGGGGTTGGGGAGGCTGTGGAAGCTGAGCAGGGACACCTCTTCATCACCTCCTTCCTTCTGCTCTTCAGGGTGCATTGCATGGTCCTTGGGCTCCAGGTCTCCTTTGTCCTTCCTGCAGCACTGAATGGTCTGCAAGGTTCTGTTAGCACGCAGTACATTGCAACGCAGTCTCTGCACCTGATCGGCGTGTATTACAGGCCATCCCCAGGCTGAGGAAGGAGACTCTGGGAAGCCCAGTAGGGTTTTTCGTAATGGTTCTGGTGTTTACATGGCTGTAGTCATTGTGGCGCTTGGCAGCTGTGGCAGGAGTAGGAGTTGGTGTCCTGAGCCAGGGAAGTAGAGGGTAGCCCTTATCCTCAGGGTCCATCACTCCAGGTCATGCTCCAACAGACAGCTTCTGGCAAACTGGTCCTGTGTTACCTGTGCTTCCTGGAAACACTGCTTTCACCATCTGGAACATCCTCCACAAACACCTGAACACTGAGTGCAAACCTCTCCAGTTGATGAAATGTTCCAGGTCATTAATGGGAACATCAATGGCAGCAAGCGCTCGGGGCGAGCGCACAATGCCAGCGGATCCCAGGGCCTGAGGTGTGGGTTGGTCAGCACTGAGATGAAGGAGGACGAGTCACCTCTCCATGAATGCAGCTCCTGGGTGGTTTCTCTGATGCTGCGATGGGCAGCAAAGGGGGAGACATGGTTGAGATCTCCTGTGGCCTCTGGAATGATCCTGGGGAAGTCAACCCAACAGTGACACCCACAGAGAGAGGGGCCCAGGACAAGAGTGCAGCTAAAGGTCTTCCTTCAGGATGCCTTGGAAAACTTGAGCCTGCAGATACATTGCTCATCAGAGAGGTAAAGCTTGGATGTGATACCCCTAAAGGCTGTGAGAGTGGACTCTTCCCGGATGGGTATGTCTTTGCCCACTGCCCTGAGGACTCTGTCCCACCCTGAGGCCATCCTGCTGCCTCCAGTGATGGACTGCTACCAATGGTGTCACCACTGAGACACCCTTGGAATGTGTACCACAGAGGCTAAATGCTGGCAAAAGCGCTCCCTCTCCAAACGCAGCACACATTGTGGATTTCGGTAGGTGTCTGACCAGCTTGCAGTTGGTTCAGGTCTCCTGATGTCAGCAGCACGCCCTTTCAATAGTGAGAAAAGTGGCAAAACAGCAAGATGTGCTCCAGGTTCTCCTGAGTCTGTGTCACAGAGGCTGGCCCTTTCAGTTCCAATTTGTATCAGAAAGGAACAAAATCAACCCACTGCAAACAACAACACCCTGATGGATGTTTCTAATGCAGAGAAAACATTAGACAGCTACCAAGAGTGGCCATGGAAGTGCCTGCTCCAGTGTGGCAGTGGGTGTGTTTTCACCAGGAAATTATTTGCACCAGTTTAAACTAACTTTGCACATTATTAAAAGCAGACAATAACCCATCCAATTTTTGTGTAACAACCTTTAACCATTTGATTTGTTTTTAATCACTAAGTTAGCAAGTGCAATGAGATTCTATCTCTAACACAGGACCTATCTCTCTCAGAACCCAACCCACACAATCTTGTTCAATTAGCATCATTAGTAATCACAATAGAGAGTAATGTATTGCTTCAAAATGTTCCTTAAAAAAAACATCAATTCAATGTGACAGAAAGGAGTTAATTACTGGTTCACAGGAGGGAAAAAGATACCCATGGGGTTTGGGAGGAGTCAGTCAGCACCACAACAGTTTCAGAAATAATGCTAAGGTAATCAAAACCTTCTAACTGAAACTAACTGATTCCCCAAAGCAAGAATTGCACATCAACAGGGGAATAGTTAAATTGCAATGAAAATTTTATTTCCTGAGTTTAAAAATGAAAGTGCTAAGGCTTTCATTAATTCACACTTCTGTGACAAATCCAGGTGCTGCACTCAGTCCTCCAACCTTTAATACCTATTCATGGGTTGATTAACTCAACAAAGTCAATTTTCATGTGATAATTCCAGGTCATGAGCTGGAGATTGTTTACAGTACTTAAGGAACCAGAAGTCACTGAGAGAGAAGCAACATCATACTTTCATCATCTGGTCTGCTAATTCAGTTTTAAACTCCAGGAATAGAAGACTGTTCTAATAATAACATTCATATCCATAGACAGAGAAAAAAATTTATGTTCCAAGAAAGGACAATGATAAAAATGTTTCCTTCAATCTTGATGGCAACAATGGAGACCACAGAAGGGATAAACAATAGCAATGTTTAAGAGGCAGTTAGACAGATGCAGGAACAGGCAGGGAGTGGAGGATGTGGACCATGTGCGGGCATATGTGCAGTTTAAATTAGCATCATGATCAGTGCAGACATCATGGGCCAAAGGACCTGTTTCTGTGCTGTACTGTTCTATGTAAACTGCTTTAGTTGAGGTGAAATAGCAGAAAACATGACATGCATTTCTTCCTCTTGTTAGGCAGACCCTCAGGGTGGAGGATGACTTGCTTCCGCCTCTGGGGTAGCCAATGAAGGAAGGGCAGAGTTTGATCGTGGTGGCTGATGATGCAGACAGTGCGCAGGGTCGCTTATGCAGAGTGCTCCTGATGCATGGCCTCAGGGTTCTCAATACCATCCCAAATGTCCTTTTCCACTTTGAATGGTCATGGGCTAAAGGTTCCCAAAAGTTGTCAGGGATGTTGCATTTCTTCAAGGAGGGTTTAGACACATCATTGAAGCTTTTCCTCTGTCTGCCTGACAATTTCTTTCCAATAAATGCAAAAGGAAATCTCTTATGTCTTTTGCTTCAATCCTGTTGTTCCCAACAATATAACACTTTGATATTTGCTGGACCGTCAATTCCTTTATCTTCCCAAATATCTGGTGGTTCTTTTTGCAACAATTTGAAGAGATGACTCACAAAATCAATTCAAAACTTCTGCTTGATACAAAGGGGCTAGTGACAACTCTCTGGATATCTTGACTATTGAATGAAGGGAGAGCTGCTTTGCCAAAGTGTGCACAAGGAAGATGAAGAGAAGTCCTAGTAAGTTTCATGGTTGGTGAAGCTTTAACAAAAGCTTCTCTCAATTTCCAAATTCACAAGACCACCTGATCACCTATTTATTATATTATTTAAAGATTATACTATATATATATCTATACTTTTTAGTATTCAGAAGAAAAATGAGGAGTGATCTTATTGAAACATATGAGATCCCAAGAGGCATGACAGGGTGGATGTCAAGATGTTTCCACTGGTGGGAGAATCTCAAACAAGGGATCATAGTTACAAGATTAGGGGGCAGACATTTAAAGCTGATCTGCAAAGGAACTCCTTCTCACAAAGGGTGGTAAATTGGAAATCTCTTCCCCACAGTTTTGTGGCGGCTGGATCATTTGGAATATTTAAGGAGAAAGAAGATAAATTTTTGAAAGATCAGGGAATTCAGGTCTAGGGGAACTGGTACAGAAGAGGAGATGAAGCCTGGGGCAGATCAGCCATGATTGAATTGAATGGCAGGTCAGGCTTGAGGGGCTGAGTGTCCAATTCTTGCTCCTGTCTTCTTATGTTCTTACGTTATTATGTCATTATATTGCAGAAATGTTTTCCTTCCGTACTTCCATTTCTAACTAGATATTTACTTTTTGTTTCCTATAACCTGCTGATAAAATAGTTCTGTGCAAATGGCAAAAGCAAACACAACATATTAATCATCTTTGAGACATCTTTCAGTCACTTGCATCATTATAAAGGCTTTATTTTGTCACAGATAGGGTTCTGACCACAGTAGACAAACCACTTCATTTTTCTTTCTGGCTCTTATCAAGTGAAAGCTGGCCCATTCCCGATACAATATTCAAACAGGTACTGGCTTCAACATTCAACCAGGTACTGCACCTAGACCCCTGGTAGTAGATTCATATCAAACAGTCTCACTGATCACTTCACCTACTGTTGACAAATACCCACGAGCACTCATAAAAAATGGCAAGAAAAAGCCTCACCAGTGGCTTTTGCAATTTAATGAGGACTTGTGAAGATGGCTTTGCCAATGCTTCTCCCTTCAACAGAACACAAGAAAACAGAAGAAGGAGGAGGCTTCTCAGCCCCTCAGGCCTGCTCTGCCATTCAATATGATCATGGCTGATATGCCCCAGGTCCCATCTTCTCTGTGCTACTTCTCCATAGCCTTTAATCTCCCGATCTTTCAAAAATGTATATATCTTCACCTTAAATATTTCTAATGATCCAGCTTCCACAACTCTCTGGAGCAGAGAACTCCAAAGATTCACTACCCCAAGGTAGTGAACACAAAGACAGCAACAGAATCCTACTTTCTAAGCAAAAATACCATTTCACTTCGTTATATCATTTGCTTTATGGTCTTCTTTACACTGGATGCAACCCTACCTGACATTTTATGACCATAAAGCTGCTCAAACTGATTACCAGAGAGAAGAGGCCTTGTCCTTTGTGCACTGTAATGTTATTTCCTATGACAGTACTGTTTTTACTGAGCCAAGCTTTATTGTAAACAACCTTGACACATTCCCTCAAAGCAGCCTTTTGCCTTTAATACTCCAGTAATCTCCTGCCCTTCCACTAACCCTGACTGTGATGAAAAGCCTGAGTTTTAATAGCTTATATGTTCCAATCTTAATAATTCTTAAAGCTCAATATGCCTCTACCTAGCTTATTTATTTATGTCTGCTTGCTTTCCAGTACAATGTCCCTAGAGTCATCATTTTCTACTGTTGTCTGTGCTGTTGATGGAAATGGACAGGCCTTTTGTCCAC